>NC_086112.1:760420-1060420 GCF_963921235.1 Mobula hypostoma
ATCGCTGGTGAGATTGGTCTGCTACCAGAGAGGGGAGACTGCCTTTTGATCGCTGGTGGGATTGCTGTGCTACCAGAGAGCGGAGACTGCCATTTGATGACTGGTGGGATTGGTCTGCTATCAGAGAGGGGAGACTGCCTTTTGATCACTGGTGGGATTGGTCTGCTATCAGAGAGGGGAGACTGCCTTTTGATCGCTGGTGAGATTGGTCTGCTACCAGAGAGGGGAGACTGCCTTTTGATCGCTGGTGGGATTGCTCTGCTACCAGAGAGGGGAGACTGCCTTTTGATCATTGGTGGGATTGCTCTGCCAACAGAGAGTGGAGACTGCATTTTGATCGCTGGTGGGATTGGTCTACTACCAGGGAGGGGAGACTGCCTTTTGATCGCTGGTGGGATTGTTCTACTACCAGAGAGGGGAGACTGCATTTTGATCGCTGGTGGGATTGGTCTGCTGCTGGAGAGGGGAGACTGTCTTTTGATCGATGGTTAGATTGGTCTGCTATCAGAGAGGGGAGACTGCCTTTTGATCGCTGGTGAGAGTGGTCTGCTACCAGAGAGGGGAGACTGCCTTTTGATCGCTGGTGGGATTGCTCTGCTACCAGAGAGCGGAGACTGCCTTTTGATCACTGGTGGGATTGGTCTGCTATCAGAGAGGGGAGACTGCCTTTTGATCACTGGTGGGATTGGTCTGCTATCAGAGAGGGGAGACTGCCTTTTGATCGCTGGTGAGATTGGTCTGCTACCAGAGAGGGGAGACTGCCTTTTGATCGCTGGTGGGATTGCTCTGCTGCCAGAGAGGGGAGACTGCCATTTGATCGCTGGTGGGATTGCTCTGCTACGAGAGAGCGGAGACGTCCTTTTGATCGCTGGTGGGATTGGTCTACTACCAGAGAGGGGAGACTGCCTTTTGATCGCTGGTGGGATTGGTCTACTACCAGAGAGGGGAGACTGCCTTTTGTTCGCTGGTGGGATTGGTCTGCTACCAGAGAGGGGAGACTGCCTTTTGATCGCTGGTGGGATTGGTCTGCTACCAGAGAGGGGAGACTGCCTTTTGAATACTGGTGGGATTGGTCTGCTATCAGAGAGGGGAGACTGCCTTTTGATCGCTGGTTGGAATGCTCTGCTACCAGAGAGGGGAGACTGCCTTTTGATCACTGGTGGGATTGGTCTGCTACGACAGAGGGGAGACTGCCTTTTGATCGCTGGAAGGATTGGTCTACTACCAGACAGGGGAGACTGCCTTTTGATCGCTGGTGGGATTGGTCTACTACCAGAGAGGGGAGACTGCCTTTTGATCGCTGGTGGGATTGGTCTGCTACCAGAGAGGGGAGACTGCCTTTTGATCGCTGGTGAGATTGGTCTGCTACCAGAGAGGGGAGACTGCCTTTTGATCGCTGGTGAGATTGGTCTGCTACCAGAGAGGGGAGACTGCCTTTTGATCGCTGGTGGGATTGCTCTGCTGCCAGAGAGGGGAGACTGCCATTTGATCGCTGGTGGGATTGCTCTGCTACGAGAGAGCGGAGACGTCCTTTTGATCGCTGGTGGGATTGGTCTACTACCAGAGAGGGGAGACTGCATTTTGATCGCTGGTGGGATTGGTCTACTTCCAGAGAGGGGAGACTGCCTTTTGTTCGCTGGTGGGATTGGTCTGGTACCAGAGAGGGGAGACTGCCTTTTGATCGCTGGTGGGAGAGGTCTCCTACCAGAGAGGGGAGACTGCCTTTTGATCGCTGGTGGGATTGGTCTGCTACCAGAGAGGGGAGACTGCCTTTTGATCGCTGGTGGGATTGGTCTGCTACCAGAGAGGGGAGACTGCCTTTTGATCGCTGGTGGGATTGCTCTGCTACCAGAGAGGGGAGACTGCCTTTTGATCATTGGTGGGATTGCTCTGCCACCAGAGAGGGGAGACTGCCTTTTGATCATTGGTGGGATTGCTCTGCTACCAGAGAGGGGAGACTGCCTTTTGATCGCTGGTGGGATTGCTCTGCTACCAGAGAGGGGAGACTGCCTTTTGATCGCTGGTGGGATTGCTCTGCTACCAGAGAGGGGAGACTGCCTTTTGATCACTGGTGGGATTGTTCTGCTACCAGAGAGGGGAGACTGCCTTTTGATCACTGGTGGGATTGTTCTGCTACCAGAGAGGGGAGACTGCCTTTTGATCACTGGTGGGATTGTTCTGCTACCAGAGAGGGGAGACTGCCTTTTGATCGCTGGTGAGATTGGTCTGCTACCAGAGAGGGGAGACTGCCTGTTGATTGCTGGTGGGATTGCTCTGCTACCAGAGAGGGGAGACTGCCTTTTGATCACTGGTGGGATTGTTCTGCTACCAGAGAGGGGAGACTGCCTTTTGATCGCTGGTGAGATTGGTCTGCTACCAGAGAGGGGAGACTGCCTTTTGATCGCTGGTGGGATTGCTCTGCTACCAGAGAGGGGAGACTGCCTTTTGATGATTGGTGGGAT
This sequence comes from Mobula hypostoma, assembly GCF_963921235.1. Lineage (NCBI taxonomy): Eukaryota > Metazoa > Chordata > Chondrichthyes > Myliobatiformes > Myliobatidae > Mobula > Mobula hypostoma. The sequence goes on from NC_086112.1 coordinate 762,883, forward strand.
TGCTCTGCCAACAGAGAGCGGAGACTGCTTTTTGATCGCTGGTGGGATTGCTCTGTTACCAGAGAGGGGAGACTGCCTTTTGATCATTGGTGGGATTCCTCTGCCAACAGAGAGCGGAGACTGCATTTTGATCGCTGGTGGGATTGGTCTACTCCCAGGGAGGGGAGACTGCCTTTTGATCGCTGGTGGGATTGTTCTGCTGCCAGAGAGGGGAGACAGCATTTTGATCGCTGGTGGGATTGTTCTGCTACCAGAGAGGGGAGACTGTCTTTTGATCGCTGGTTAGATTGGTCTGCTATCAGAGAGGGGAGACTGCCTTTTGATCGCTGGTGAGATTGGTCTGCTGCCAGAGAGGGGAGACTGCCTTTTGATCGCTGGTGGGATTGCTCTGCTACCAGAGAGCGGAGACTGCCATTTGATCACTGGTGGGATTGGTCTGCTACGACAGAGGGGAGACTGCCTTTTGATCGCTGGAAGGATTGGTCTACTAGCAGACAGGGGAGACTGCCTTTTGATCGCTGGTGGGATTGGTCTACTACCAGAGAGGGGAGACTGCCTTTTGATCGCTGGTGGGATTGGTCTGCTACCAGAGAGGGGAGACTGCCTTTTGATAGCTGTGGGATTGCTCTGCTACCAGAGAGGGGAGACTGCCATTTGATCACTGGTGGGATTGCTCTGCTACCAGAGAGGTGAGACTGCCTTTTGATCACTTGTGGGATTGTTCTACTACCGGAGAGGGGAGATTGCCTTTTGATCGCTGGTCGGATTGGTCTGCTACCAGAGAGAGGAGACTGCCTTTTGATCACTGGTGGGATTGGTCTACTACCAGGTAGGGGAGACTGCCTTTTGATCACTGGTGGGATTGGTCTACTACCAGGTAGGGGAGACTGCCTTTTGATCGCTGGTGGGTTTGTTCTACTACCAGAGAGGGGAGACTGCATTTTGATCGCTGGTGGGATTGGTCTGCTGCCAGAGAGGGGAGACTGCCTTTTGATCGCTGGTTAGATTGGTCTGCTATCAGAGAGGGGAGACTGCCTTTTGATCGCTGGTGAGATTGGTCTGCTACCAGAGAGGGGAGACTGCCTTTTGATCGCTGGTGGGATTGCTCTGCTACCAGAGAGCGGAGACTGCCATTTGATCACTGGTGGGATTGGTCTGCTATCAGAGAGGGGAGACTGCCTTTTGATCACTGGAGGGATTGGTCTGCTATCAGAGAGGGGAGACTGCCTTTTGATCTCTGGTGAGATTGGTCTGCTAACAGAGAGGGGAGACTGCCTTTTGATCGCTGGTGGGATTGCTCTGCTACCAGAGAGGGGAGACTGCCTTTTGATCATTGGTGGGATTGCTCTGCCAACAGAGAGCGGAGACTGCATTTTGATCGCTGGTGGGATTGCTCTGCTACCAGAGAGGGGAGACTGCCTTTTGATCATTGGTGGGATTGCTCTGCCAACAGAGAGCGGAGACTGCATTTTGATCGCTGGTGGGATTGTTCTACTACCAGGGAGGGGAGACTGCCTTTTGATCGCTGGTGGGATTGTTCTTCTACCAGAGAGGGGAGACTGCATTTTGATCGCTGGTGGGATTGGTCTGCTACCAGAGAGGGGAGACTGCATTTTGATCGCTGGTGGGATTGTTCTGCTACCAGAGAGGGGAGACTGTCTTTTGATCGCTGGTTAGATTGGTCTGCTATCAGAGAGGGGAGACTGCCTTTTGATCGCTGGTGAGATTGGTCTGCTACCAGAGAGGGGAGACTGCCTTTTGATCGCTGGTGGGATTGCTCTGCTACGACAGAGGGGAGACTGCCTTTTGATCGCTGGAAGGATTGGTCTACTACCAGACAGGGGAGACTGCCTTTTGATCGCTGGTGGGATTGGTCTGCTACCAGAGAGGGGAGACTGCCTTTTGATCGCTGGTGGGATTGGTCTGCTACCAGAGAGGGGAGACTGCCTTTTGATCACTGGTGGGATTGCTCTGCTACCAGAGAGGGGAGACTGCCTTTTGATCGCTGGTGGGATTGGTCTACTACCAGGTAGGGGAGACTGCCTTTTGATCGCTGGTGGGATTGTTCTACTACCAGAGAGGGGAGACTGCCTTTTGATCGCTGGTGGGATTGGTCTGCTGCCAGAGAGGGGAGACTGTCTTTTGATCGCTGGTTAGATTGGTCTGCTATCAGAGAGGGGAGACTGCCTTTTGATCGCTGGTGAGATTGGTCTGCTGCCAGAGAGGGGAGACTGCCTTTTGATCGCTGGTGGGATTGCTCTGCTACCAGAGAGCGGAGACTGCCATTTGATCACTGGTGGGATTGGTCTGCTATCAGAGAGGGGAGACTGCCTTTTGATCACTGGAGGGATTGGTCTGCTATCAGAGAGGGGAGACTGCCTTTTGATCGCTGGTGAGATTGGTCTGCTACCAGAGAGGGGAGACTGCCTTTTGATCGCTGGTGGGATTGCTCTGCTACCAGAGAGGGGAGACTGCCTTTTGATCATTGGTGGGATTGCTCTGCCAACAGAGAACGGAGACTGCATTTTGATCGCTGGTGGGATTGCTCTGCTGCCAGAGAGGGGAGACTGCCTTTTGATCATTGGTGGGATTGCTCTGCCAACAGAGAGCGGAGACTGCATTTTGATCGCTGGTGGGATTGTTCTACTACCAGGGAGGGGAGACTGCCTTTTGATCGCTAGTGGGATTGTTCTACTACCAGAGAGGGGAGACTGCATTTTGATCGCTGGTGGGATTGGTCTGCTACCAGAGAGGGGAGACTGTCTTTTCATCGCTGGTTAGATTGGTCTGCTATCAGAGAGAGTAGACTGCCTTTTGATCGCTGGTGACATTGGTCTGCTACCAGAGAGGGGAGACTGCCTTTTGATCGCTGGTGGGATTGCTCTGCTACCAGAGAGCGGAGACTGCCATTTGATCACTGGTGGGATTGGTCTGCTATCAGAGAGGGGAGACTGCCTTTTGATCACTTGTGGGATTGTTCTTCTACCAGAGAGGGGAGATTGCCTTTTGATCGCTGGTTGGATTGGTCTGCTTCCAGAGAGGGGAGACTGCCTTTTGATCACTGGTGGGATTGGTCTGCTACCAGAGAGAGGAGACTGCCTTTTGATCGCTGGTGGGATTGCTGTACTACCGGAGAGGGGAGACTGCCTTTTGATAGCTGGTGGGATTGGTCTACTACCAGAGAGGGGAGACTGTCTTTTGATCGCTGGTGGGGTTGGTCTGCGACCAGAGAGGGGAGACTGCCATTTGATCGCTTTTGGGATCTCTCTGCTACTAGAGAGGGGAGACTGCCTTTTCATCATTGGTGGGATTGCTCTGCTACCAGAGAGCGGAGACTGCCTTTTGATCGCTGGTGGGATTGCTCTGCTACCAGAGAGGGGAGACTGCCTTTTGATCATTGGTGGGATTGCTCTGCCAACAGAGAGCGGAGACTGCCTTTTGATCGCTGGTGGGATTGGTCTGCTACCAGGGAGGGGAGACTGCCTTTTGATCGCTGGTGGGATTGTTCTACTACCAGAGAGGGGAGACTGCATTTTGATCGCTGGTGGGATTGGTCTGCTGCCAGAGAGGGGAGACTGTCTTTTGATCGCTGGTTAGATTGGTCTGCTATCAGAGAGGGGAGACTGCCTTTTGATCGCTGGTGAGAGTGGTCTGCTACCAGAGAGGGGAGACTGCCTTTTGATCGCTGGTGGGATTGCTCTGCTACCAGAGAGCGGAGACTGCCATTTGATCACTGGTGGGATTGGTCTGCTATCAGAGAGGGGAGACTGCCTTTTGATCACTGGTGGGATTGGTCTGCTATCAGAGAGGGGAGACTGCCTTTTGATCGCTGGTGAGATTGGTTTGCTACCAGAGAGGGTAGACTGCCTTTTGATCGCTGGTGGGATTGCTCTGCTGCCAGAGAGGGGAGACTGCCATTTGATCGCTGGTGGGATTGCTCTGCTACGAGAGAGCGGAGACGTCCTTTTGATCGCTGGTGGGATTGGTCTACTACCAGAGAGGGGAGACTGCATTTTGATCGCTGGTGGGATTGGTCTACTTCCAGAGAGGGGAGACTGCCTTTTGTTCGCTGGTGGGATTGGTCTGCTACCAGAGAGGGGAGACTGCCTTTTGATCGCTGGTGGGATTGGTCTACCACCAGAGAAGGGAGACTGCCTTTTGTTCGCTGGTGGGATTGGTCTGCTACCAGAGAGGGGAGACTGCCTTTTGAATACTGGTGGGATTGGTCTGCTATCAGAGAGGGGAGACTGCCTTTTGATCGCTGGTTGGAATGCTCTGCTAACAGAGAGGGGAGACTGCCTTTTGATCACTGGTGGAATTGGTCTGCTACGACAGAGGGGAGACTACCTTTTGATCGCTGGAAGGATTGGTCTGCTACCAGAGAGGGGAGACTGCCTTTTGATCGCTGGTGGGATTGGTCTGCTACCAGAGAGGGGAGACTGCCTTTTGATCACTGGTGGGATTGGTCTGCTACCAGAGAGGGGAGACTGCCTTTTGATCGCTGGTGGGATTGGTCTACTACCAGAGAGGGGAGACTGCCTTTTGATCGCTGGTGGGATTGTTCTACTACCAGAGAGGGGAGACTGCATTTTGATCGCTGGTGGGATTGGTCTGCTGCCAGAGAGGGGAGACTGCCTTTTGATCGCTGGTGGGATTGGTCTGCTATCAGAGAGGGGAGACTGCCTTTTGATCGCTGGTGGGATTGCTCTGCTACCAGAGAGGGGAGACTGCCTTTTGATCACTGGTGGGATTGGTCTGCTATCAGAGAGGGGAGACTGCCTTTTGATCACTGGTGGGATTGGTCTGCTACCAGAGAGGGGAGACTGCCTTTTGATCGCTGGTGGGATTGGTCTGCTACCAGAGAGGGGAGACTGCCTTTTGATCGCTGGTGGGATTGCTCTGCTACCAGAGAGGGGAGACTGCCTTTTGATCATTGGTGGGATTGCTCTGCCAACAGAGAGCGGAGACTGCATTTTGATCGCTGGTGGGATTGCTCTGCTACCAGAGAGGGGAGACTGCCTTTTGATCATTGGTGGGATTGCTCTGCCAACAGAGAGCGGAGACTGCATTTTGATCGCTGGTGGGATTGTTCTACTACCAGGGAGGGGAGACTGCCTTTTGATCGCTGGTGGGATTGTTCTACTACCAGAGAGGGGAGACTGCCTTTTGATCGCTGGTGGGATTGGTCTGCTACCAGAGAGGGGAGACTGCCTTTTGATCGCTGGTGGGATTGCTCTGCTACCAGAGAGGGGAGACTGCCATTTGATCACTGGTGGGATTGGTCTGCTATCAGAGAGGGGAGACTGCCTTTTGATCACTGGTGGGATTGGTCTGCTATCAGAGAGGGGAGACTGCCTTTTGATCGCTGGTGAGATTGGTCTGCTACCAGAGAGGGGAGACTGCCTTTTGATCATTGGTGGGATTGCTCTGCCACCAGAGAGGGGAGACTGCCTTTTGATCATTGGTGGGATTGCTCTGCTACCAGAGAGGGGAGACTGCCTTTTGATCGCTGGTGGGATTGCTCTGCTACCAGAGAGGGGAGACTGCCTTTTGATCATTGGTGGGATTGTTCTGCTACCAGAGAGGGGAGACTGCCTTTTGATCACTGGTGGGATTGTTCTGCTACCAGAGAGGGGAGACTGCCTTTTGATCGCTGGTGAGATTGGTCTGCTACCAGAGAGGGGAGACTGCCTTTTGATCGCTGGTGGGATTGCTCTGCTACCAGAGAGGGGAGACTGCCTTTTGATCACTGGTGGGATTGTTCTGCTACCAGAGAGGGGAGACTGCCTTTTGATCGCTGGTGAGATTGGTCTGCTACCAGAGAGGGGAGACTGCCTTTTGATCGCTGGTGGGATTGGTCTGCTACCAGAGAGGGGAGACTGCCTTTTGATGATTGGTGGGATTGCTCTGCCAACAGAGAGCGGAGACTGCCTTTTGATCGCTGGTGGGATTGCTCTGTTACCAGAGAGGGGAGACTGCCTTTTGATCATTGGTGGGATTCCTCTGCCAACAGAGAGCGGAGACTGCATTTTGATCGCTGGTGGGATTGGTCTACTACCAGGGAGGGGAGACTGCCTTTTGATCGCTGGTGGGATTGTTCTGCTGCCAGAGAGGGGAGACTGTCTTTTCATCGCTGGTTAGATTGGTCTGCTATCAGAGAGAGTAGACTGCCTTTTGATCGCTGGTGACATTGGTCTGCTACGAGAGAGGGGAGACTGCCTTTTGATCGCTGGTGGGATTGCTCTGCTACCAGAGAGCGGAGACTGCCATTTGATCACTGGTGGGATTGGTCTGCTATCAGAGAGGGGAGACTGCCTTTTGATCACTTGTGGGATTGTTCTACTACCAGAGAGGGGAGATTGCCTTTTGATCGCTGGTTGGATTGGTCTGCTTCTAGAGAGGGGAGACTGCCTTTTGATCACTGGTGGGATTGGTCTGCTACCAGAGAGAGGAGACTGCCTTTTGATCGCTGGTGGGATTGCTGTACTACCGGAGAGGGGAGACTGCCTTTTGATAGCTGGTGGGATTGGTCTACTACCAGAGAGGGGAGACTGTCTTTTGATCGCTGGTGGGGTTGGTCTGCGACCAGAGAGGGGAGACTGCCTTTTGATCGTTTTTGGGATCTCTCTGCTACCAGAGAGGGGAGACTGCCTTTTCATCATTGGTGGTATTGCTCTGCTACCAGAGAGCGGAGACTGCCTTTTGATCGCTGGTGGGATTGCTCTGCTACCAGAGAGGAGAGACTGCCTTTTGATCATTGGTGGGATTGCTCTGCCAACAGAGAGCGGAGACTGCATTTTGATCGCTGGTGGGATTGGTCTACTACCAGGGAGGGGAGACTGCCTTTTGATCGCTGGTGGGATTGTTCTACTACCAGAGAGGGGAGACTGCATTTTGATCGCTGGTGGGATTGGTCTGCTGCTAGAGAGGGGAGACTGTCTTTTGATCGCTGGTTAGATTGGTCTGCTATCAGAGAGGGGAGACTGCCTTTTGATCGCTGGTGAGAGTGGTCTGCTACCAGAGAGGGGAGACTGCCTTTTGATCGCTGGTGGGATTGCTCTGCTTCCAGAGAGCGGAGACTGCCATTTGATCACTGGTGGGATTGGTCTGCTATCAGAGAGGGGAGACTGCCTTTTGATCACTGGTGGGATTGGTCTGCTATCAGAGAGGGGAGACTGCCTTTTGATCGCTGGTGAGATTGGTCTGCTACCAGAGAGGGGAGACTGCCTTTTGATCGCTGGTGGGATTGCTCTGCTGCCAGAGAGGGGAGACTGCCATTTGATCGCTGGTGGGATTGCTCTGCTACGAGAGAGCGGAGACGTCCTTTTGATCGCTGGTGGGATTGGTCTACTACCAGAGAGGGGAGACTGCATTTTGATCGCTGGTGGGATTGGTCTACTTCCAGAGAGGGGAGACTGCCTTTTGTTCGCTGGTGGGATTGGTCTACTACCAGAGAAGGGAGACTGCCTTTTGTTCGCTGGTGGGATTGGTCTGCTACCAGAGAGGGGACACTGCCTTTTGAATACTGGTGGGATTGGTCTGTTATCAGAGAGGGGAGACTGCCTTTTGATCGCTGGTTGGAATGCTTTGCTACCAGAGAGGGGAGACTGCCTTTTGATCACTGGTGGAATTGGTCTGCTACGACAGAGGGGAGACTGCCTTTTGATCGCTGGAAGGATTGGTCTACTACCAGACAGGGGAGACTGCCTTTTGAATACTGGTGGGATTGGTCTGCTATCAGAGAGGGGAGACTGCCTTTTGATCACTGGTGGGATTGGTCTGCTACCAGAGAGAGGAGACTGCCTTTTGATCGCTGGTGGGATTGGTCTACTACCAGGTAGGGGAGACTGCCTTTTGATCGCTGGTGGGATTGTTCTACTACCAGAGAGGGGAGACTGCATTTTGATCGCTGGTGGGATTGGTCTGCTGCCAGAGAGGGGAGACTGTGTTTTGATCGCTGGTTAGATTGGTCTGCTATCAGAGAGGGGAGACTGCCTTTTGATCGCTGGTGAGATTGGTCTGCTACCAGAGAGGGGAGACTGCCTTTTGATCGCTGGTGGGATTGCTCTGCTACCAGAGAGCGGAGACTGCCATTTGATCACTGGTGGGATTGGTCTGCTATCAGAGAGGGGAGACTGCCTTTTGATCACTGGAGGGATTGGTCTGCTACCAGAGAGGGGAGACTGCCTTTTGATCGCTGGTGAGATTGGTCTGCTACCAGAGAGGGGAGACTGCCTTTTGATCGCTGGTGGGATTGCTCTGCTACCAGAGAGGGGAGACTGCCTTTTGATCATTGGTGGGATTGCTCTGCCAACAGAGAGCGGAGACTGCATTTTGATCGCTGGTGGGATTGCTCTGCTGCCAGAGAGGGGAGACTGCCTTTTGATCATTGGTGGGATTGCTCTGCCAACAGAGAGCGGAGACTGCATTTTGATCGCTGGTGGGATTGTTCTACTACCAGGGAGGGGAGACTGCCTTTTGATCGCTGGTGGGATTGTTCTACTACCAGAGAGGGGAGACTGCCTTTTGATCGCTGGTGAGATTGGTCTGCTACCAGAGAGGGGAGACTGCCTTTTGATCGCTGGTGGGATTGCTCTGCTACCAGAGAGGGGAGACTGCCTTTTGATCACTGGTGGGATTGGTCTGCTATCAGAGAGGGGAGACTGCCTTTTGATCGCTGGTGGGATTGGTCTGCTACCAGAGAGGGGAGACTGCCTTTTGATCGCTGGTGAGATTGGTCTGCTACCAGAGAGGGGAGACTGCCTTTTGATCGCTGGTGGGATTGCTCTGCTACCAGAGAGGGCAGACTGCCTTTTGATCATTGGTGGGATTGCTCTGCCAACAGAGAGCGGAGACTGCCTTTTGATCGCTGGTGGGATTGCTCTGCTACCAGAGAGGGGAGACTGCCTTTTGATCATTGGTGGGATTGCTCTGCTACCAGAGAGGGGAGACTGCCTTTTGATCACTGGTGGGATTGTTCTGCTACCAGAGAGGGGAGACTGCCTTTTGATCGCTGGTGAGATTGGTCTGCTACCAGAGAGGGGAGACTGCCTGTTGATTGCTGGTGGGATTGCTCTGCTACCAGAGAGGGGAGACTGCCTTTTGATCACTGGTGGGATTGTTCTGCTACCAGAGAGGGGAGACTGCCTTTTGATCGCTGGTGAGATTGGTCTGCTACCAGAGAGGGGAGACTGCCTTTTGATCGCTGGTGGGATTGGTCTGCTACCAGAGAGGGGAGACTGCCTTTTGATGATTGGTGGGATTGCTCTGCCAACAGAGAGCGGAGACTGCATTTTGATCGCTGGTGGGATTGGTCTACTACCAGGGAGGGGAGACTGCCTTTTGATCGCTGGTGGGATTGTTCTGCTACCAGAGAGGGGAGACTGCATTTTGATCGCTGGTGGGATTGTTCTGCTACCAGAGAGGGGAGACTGTCTTTTGATCGCTGGTTAGATTGGTCTGCTATCAGAGAGGGGAGACTGCCTTTTGATCGCTGGTGAGATTGGTCTGCTACCAGAGAGGGGAGACTGCCTTTTGATCGCTGGTGGGATTGGTCTGCTACCAGAGAGGGGAGACTGCCTTTTGAATACTGGTGGGATTGGTCTGTTATCAGAGAGGGGAGACTGCCTTTTGATCGCTGGTTGGAATGCTTTGCTACCAGAGAGGGGAGACTGCCTTTTGATCGCTGGAAGGATTGGTCTACTACCAGACAGGGGAGACTGCCTTTTGATCGCTGGTGGGATTGGTCTACTACCAGAGAGGGGAGACTGCCTTTTGATCGCTGGTGGGATTGGTCTGCTACCAGAGAGGGGAGACTGCCTTTTGATCGCTGGTGAGATTGGTCTGCTACCAGAGAGGGGAGACTGCCTTTTGATCGCTGGTGAGATTGGTCTGCTACCAGAGAGGGGAGACTGCCTTTTGATCGCTGGTGGGATTGCTCTGCTGCCAGAGAGGGGAGACTGCCATTTGATCGCTGGTGGGATTGCTCTGCTACGAGAGAGCGGAGACGTCCTTTTGATCGCTGGTGGGATTGGTCTACTACCAGAGAGGGGAGACTGCATTTTGATCGCTGGTGGGATTGGTCTACTTCCAGAGAGGGGAGACTGCCTTTTGTTCGCTGGTGGGATTGGTCTGGTACCAGAGAGGGGAGACTGCCTTTTGATCGCTGGTGGGATTGGTCTACTACCAGAGAAGGGAGACTGCCTTTTGTTCGCTGGTGGGATTGGTCTGCTACCAGAGAGGGGAGACTGCCTTTTGAATACTGGTGGGATTGGTCTGCTATCAGAGAGGGGAGACTGCCTTTTGATCACTGGTGGGATTGGTCTGCTATCAGAGAGGGGAGACTGCCTTTTGATCGCTGGTGAGATTGGTCTGCTACCAGAGAGGGGAGACTGCCTTTTGATCACTGGTGGAATTGGTCTGCTACGACAGAGGGGAGACTGCCTTTTGATCGCTGGAAGGATTGGTCTACTACCAGACAGGGGAGACTGCCTTTTGAATAGTGGTGGGATTGGTCTGCTATCAGAGAGGGGAGACTGCCTTTTGATCACTGGTGGGATTGGTCTGCTACCAGAGAGAGGAGACTGCCTTTTGATCGCTGGTGGGATTGGTCTACTACCAGAGAGGGGAGACTGCCTTTTGATCGCTGGTGGGATTGTTCTACTACCAGAGAGGGGAGACTGCATTTTGATCGCTGGTGGGATTGGTCTGCTGCCAGAGAGGGGAGACTGTCTTTTGATCGCTGGTTAGATTGGTCTGCTATCAGAGAGGGGAGACTGCCTTTTGATCGCTGGTGAGATTGGTCTGCTGCCAGAGAGGGGAGACTGCCTTTTGATCCTGGTGGGATTGTCTGCTACCAGAGAGGGGAGACTGCCTTTTGATCACTGGTGGGATTGGTCTGCTACCAGAGAGGGGAGACTGCCTTTTGATCGCTGGTGGGATTGGTCTGCTACAGAGAGGGGAGACTGCCTTTTGATCTGGAGAGAGACTTGGATCTGCTTAGACAGAGAGGGAGACTGCCTTTTGATCGCTGGTGGGATTGGTCTGCTACCAGAGAGGGGAGACTGCCTTTTGATCGCTGGTGGGATTGCTCTGCTACCAGAGAGGGGAGACTGCCTTTTGATCGCTGGTGGGATTGCTCTGCTAACAGAGAGGGGAGACTGCCTTTTGATCGCTGGTGGGATTGGTCTACTACCAGAGAGGGGAGACTGCCTTTTGATCGCTGGTGGGATTGGTCTACTACCAGAGAGGGGAGACTGCCTTTTGATCGCTGGTGGGATTGGTCTGCTACCAGAGAGGGGAGACTGCCTTTTGATCGCTGGTGAGATTGGTCTGCTACCAGAGAGGGGAGACTGCCTTTTGATCGCTGGTGGGATTGCTCTGCTACCAGAGAGGGGAGACTGCCTTTTGATCGCTGGTGGGATTGCTCTGCCAACAGAGAGGGGAGACTGCCTTTTGATCGCTGGTGGGATTGCTCTGCTACCAGAGAGGGGAGACTGCCTTTTGATCATTGGTGGGATTGTTCTGCTACCAGAGAGGGGAGACTGCCTTTTGATCGCTGGTGGGATTGCTCTGCTACCAGAGAGGGGAGACTGCCTTTTGATTGCTGGTGGGATTGCTCTGCTACCAGAGAGGGGAGACTGCCTTTTGATCACTGGTGGGATTGTTCTGCTACCAGAGAGGGGAGACTGCCTTTTGATCACTGGTGGGATTGCTCTACTACCAGAGAGGGGAGACTGCCTTTTGATCGCTGGTGGGATTGGTCTGCTACCAGAGAGGGGAGACTGCCTTTTGATCACTGGTGGGATTGCTCTGCTACCAGAGAGGGGAGACTGCCTTTTGATCACTGGTGGGATTGGTCTGCTACGACAGAGGGGAGACTGCCTTTTGATCGCTGGTGGGATTGGTCTACTACCAGAGAGGGGAGACTGCCTTTTGTTCGCTGGTGGGATTGGTCTGCTACCAGAGAGGGGAGACTGCCTTTTGATCGCTGGTGGGATTGGTCTGCTACCAGAGAGGGGAGACTGCCTTTTGATCGCTGGTGGGATTGGTCTGCTACCAGAGAGGGGAGACTGCCTTTTGATCGCTGGTGGGATTGTTCTACTACCAGAGAGGGGAGACTGCATTTTGATCGCTGGTGGGATTGGTCTGCTACCAGAGAGGGGAGACTGCCTTTTGATCGCTGGTTAGATTGGTCTGCTATCAGAGAGGGGAGACTGCCTTTTGATCGCTGGTGAGATTGGTCTGCTACCAGAGAGGGGAGACTGCCTTTTGATCGCTGGTGGGATTGCTCTGCTACCAGAGAGCGGAGACTGCCATTTGATCACTGGTGGGATTGGTCTGCTATCAGAGAGGGGAGACTGCCTTTTGATCACTGGAGGGATTGGTCTGCTATCAGAGAGGGGAGACTGCCTTTTGATCGCTGGTGAGATTGGTCTGCTACCAGAGAGGGGAGACTGCCTTTTGATCGCTGGTGGGATTGCTCTGCTACCAGAGAGGGGAGACTGCCTTTTGATCATTGGTGGGATTGCTCTGCCAACAGAGAGCGGAGACTGCATTTTGATCGCTGGTGGGATTGCTCTGCTACCAGAGAGGGGAGACTGCCTTTTGATCATTGGTGGGATTGCTCTGCCAACAGAGAGCGGAGACTGCATTTTGATCGCTGGTGGGATTGTTCTACTACCAGGGAGGGGAGACTGCCTTTTGATCGCTAGTGGGATTGTTCTACTATCAGAGAGGGGAGACTGCCTTTTGATCGCTGGTGAGATTGGTCTGCTGCCAGAGAGGGGAGACTGCCTTTTGATCGCTGGTGGGATTGCTCTGCTACCAGAGAGCGGAGACTGCCATTTGATCACTGGTGGGATTGGTCTGCTATCAGAGAGGGGAGACTGCCTTTTGATCACTGGAGGGATTGGTCTGCTATCAGAGAGGGGAGACTGCCTTTTGATCGCTGGTGAGATTGGTCTGCTACCAGAGAGGGGAGACTGCCTTTTGATCGCTGGTGGGATTGCTCTGCTACCAGAGAGGGGAGACTGCCTTTTGATCATTGGTGGGATTGCTCTGCCAACAGAGAGCGGAGACTGCATTTTGATCGCTGGTGGGATTGCTCTGCTACCAGAGAGGGGAGACTGCCTTTTGATCACTGGTGGGATTGTTCTGCTACCAGAGAGGGGAGACTGCCTTTTGATCACTGGTGGGATTGTTCTGCTACCAGAGAGGGGAGACTGCCTTTTGATCGCTGGTGAGATTGGTCTGCTACCAGAGAGGGGAGACTGCCTGTTGATTGCTGGTGGGATTGCTCTGCTACCAGAGAGGGGAGACTGCCTTTTGATCACTGGTGGGATTGTTCTGCTACCAGAGAGGGGAGACTGCCTTTTGATCGCTGGTGAGATTGGTCTGCTACCAGAGAGGGGAGACTGCCTTTTGATCGCTGGTGGGATTGGTCTGCTACCAGAGAGGGGAGACTGCCTTTTGATGATTGGTGGGATTGCTCTGCCAACAGAGAGCGGAGACTGCCTTTTGATCGCTGGTGGGATTGGTCTACTACCAGGGAGGGGAGACTGCCTTTTGATCGCTGGTGGGATTGTTCTGCTACCAGAGAGGGGAGACTGCATTTTGATCGCTGGTGGGATTGTTCTGCTACCAGAGAGGGGAGACTGTCTTTTGATCGCTGGTTAGATTGGTCTGCTATCAGAGAGGGGAGACTGCCTTTTGATCGCTGGTGAGATTGGTCTGCTACCAGAGAGGGGAGACTGCCTTTTGATCGCTGGTGGGATTGGTCTGCTACCAGAGAGGGGAGACTGCCTTTTGATCACTGGTGGGATTGGTCTGCTATCAGAGAGGGGAGACTGCCTTTTGATCGCTGGTGGGATTGGTCTGCTACCAGAGAGGGGAGACTGCCTTTTGATCGCTGGAAGGATTGGTCTACTACCAGACAGGGGAGACTGCCTTTTGATCGCTGGTGGGATTGGTCTACTACCAGAGAGGGGAGACTGCCTTTTGATCGCTGGTGGGATTGGTCTGCTACCAGAGAGGGGAGACTGCCTTTTGATCGCTGGTGAGATTGGTCTGCTACCAGAGAGGGGAGACTGCCTTTTGATCGCTGGTGAGATTGGTCTGCTACCAGAGAGGGGAGACTGCCTTTTGATCGCTGGTGGGATTGCTCTGCTGCCAGAGAGGGGAGACTGCCATTTGATCGCTGGTGGGATTGCTCTGCTACGAGAGAGCGGAGACGTCCTTTTGATCGCTGGTGGGATTGGTCTACTACCAGAGAGGGGAGACTGCATTTTGATCGCTGGTGGGATTGGTCTACTTCCAGAGAGGGGAGACTGCCTTTTGATCGCTGGTGGGATTGGTCTGCTACCAGAGAGGGGAGACTGCCTTTTGATCGCTGGTGGGATTGGTCTACTACCAGAGAGGGGAGACTGCCTTTTGATCGCTGGTGGGATTGGTCTGCTACCAGAGAGGGGAGACTGCCTTTTGAATACTGGTGGGATTGGTCTGCTATCAGAGAGGGGAGACTGCCTTTTGATCACTGGTGGGATTGGTCTGCTATCAGAGAGGGGAGACTGCCTTTTGATCGCTGGTGGGATTGGTCTGCTACCAGAGAGGGGAGACTGCCTTTTGATCACTGGTGGAATTGGTCTGCTACGACAGAGGGGAGACTGCCTTTTGATCGCTGGAAGGATTGGTCTACTACCAGAGAGGGGAGACTGCCTTTTGATCGCTGGTGGGATTGGTCTGCTATCAGAGAGGGGAGACTGCCTTTTGATCACTGGTGGGATTGGTCTGCTACCAGAGAGAGGAGACTGCCTTTTGATCGCTGGTGGGATTGGTCTACTACCAGGTAGGGGAGACTGCCTTTTGATCGCTGGTGGGATTGTTCTACTACCAGAGAGGGGAGACTGCATTTTGATCGCTGGTGGGATTGGTCTGCTGCCAGAGAGGGGAGACTGCCTTTTGATCGCTGGTTAGATTGGTCTGCTATCAGAGAGGGGAGACTGCCTTTTGATCGCTGGTGAGATTGGTCTGCTACCAGAGAGGGGAGACTGCCTTTTGATCGCTGGTGGGATTGCTCTGCTACCAGAGAGCGGAGACTGCCATTTGATCACTGGTGGGATTGGTCTGCTATCAGAGAGGGGAGACTGCCTTTTGATCACTGGAGGGATTGGTCTGCTATCAGAGAGGGGAGACTGCCTTTTGATCGCTGGTGAGATTGGTCTGCTACCAGAGAGGGGAGACTGCCTTTTGATCGCTGGTGGGATTGCTCTGCTACCAGAGAGGGGAGACTGCCTTTTGATCATTGGTGGGATTGCTCTGCCAACAGAGAGCGGAGACTGCATTTTGATCGCTGGTGGGATTGCTCTGCTACCAGAGAGGGGAGACTGCCTTTTGATCATTGGTGGGATTGCTCTGCCAACAGAGAGCGGAGACTGCATTTTGATCGCTGGTGGGATTGTTCTACTACCAGGGAGGGGAGACTGCCTTTTGATCGCTGGTGGGATTGTTCTACTACCAGAGAGGGGAGACTGCCTTTTGATCGCTGGTGGGATTGGTCTGCTGCCAGAGAGGGGAGACTGCCTTTTGATCGCTGGTGGGATTGCTCTGCTACCAGAGAGCGGAGACTGCCATTTGATCACTGGTGGGATTGGTCTGCTATCAGAGAGGGGAGACTGCCTTTTGATCACTGGTGGGATTGGTCTGCTATCAGAGAGGGGAGACTGCCTTTTGATCGCTGGTGAGATTGGTCTGCTACCAGAGAGGGGAGACTGCCTTTTGATCATTGGTGGGATTGCTCTGCCACCAGAGAGGGGAGACTGCCTTTTGATCATTGGTGGGATTGCTCTGCTACCAGAGAGGGGAGACTGCCTTTTGATCGCTGGTGAGATTGCCCTGCTACCAGAGAGGGGAGACTGCCTTTTGATCACTGGTGGGATTGTTCTGCTACCAGCGAGGGGAGACTGCCTTTTGATCGCTGGTGGGATTGGTCTGCTACCAGAGAGGGGAGACTGCCTTTTGATTGCTGGTGGGATTGCTCTGCTACTAGAGAGGGGAGACTGCCTTTTGATCACTGGTGGGATTGTTCTGCTACCAGAGAGGGGAGACTGCCTTTTGATCGCTGGTGGGATTGGTCTGCTACCAGAGAGGGGAGACTGCCTTTTGATCGCTGGTGGGATTGGTCTGCTACCAGAGAGGGGAGACTGCCTTTTGATGATTGGTGGGATTGCTCTGCCAACAGAGAGCGGAGACTGCCTTTTGATCGCTGGTGGGATTGCTCTGTTACCAGAGAGGGGAGACTGCCTTTTGATCATTGGTGGGATTGCTCTGCCAACAGAGAGCGGAGACTGCATTTTGATCGCTGGTGGGATTGGTCTACTCCCAGGGAGGGGAGACTGCCTTTTGATCGCTGGTGGGATTGTTCTGCTGCCAGAGAGGGGAGACTGCATTTTGATCGCTGGTGGGATTGTTCTGCTACCAGAGAGGGGAGACTGTCTTTTGATCGCTGGTTAGATTGGTCTGCTATCAGAGAGGGGAGACTGCCTTTTGATCGCTGGTGGGATTGGTCTGCTACCAGAGAGGGGAGACTGCCTTTTGATCGCTGGTGGGATTGGTCTGCTACCAGAGAGGGGAGACTGCCTTTTGAATACTGGTGGGATTGGTCTGCTATCAGAGAGGGGAGACTGCCTTTTGATCGCTGGTTGGAATGCTTTGCTACCAGAGAGGGGAGACTGCCTTTTGATCACTGGTGGAATTGGTCTGCTACGACAGAGGGGAGACTGCCTTTTGATCGCTGGAAGGATTGGTCTACTACCAGACAGGGGAGACTGGCTTTTGATCGCTGGTGGGATTGGTCTACTACCAGAGAGGGGAGACTGCCTTTTGATCGCTGGTGGGATTGGTCTGCTACCAGAGAGGGGAGACTGCCTTTTGATCGCTGGTGAGATTGGTCTGCTACCAGAGAGGGGAGACTGCCTTTTGATCGCTGGTGAGATTGGTCTGCTACCAGAGAGGGGAGACTGCCTTTTGATCGCTGGTGGGATTGCTCTGCTGCCAGAGAGGGGAGACTGCCATTTGATCGCTGGTGGGATTGCTCTGCTACGAGAGAGCGGAGACGTCCTTTTGATCGCTGGTGGGATTGGTCTACTACCAGAGAGGGGAGACTGCCTTTTGATCGCTGGTGGGATTGGTCTGCTACCAGAGAGGGGAGACTGCCTTTTGATCACTGGTGGGATTGGTCTGCTACCAGAGAGGGGAGACTGCCTTTTGATCGCTGGTGGGATTGGTCTACTACCAGGTAGGGGAGACTGCCTTTTGATCGCTGGTGGGATTGTTCTACTACCAGAGAGGGGAGACTGCATTTTGATCGCTGGTGGGATTGGTCTGCTGCCAGAGAGGGGAGACTGTCTTTTGATCGCTGGTTAGATTGGTCTGCTATCAGAGAGGGGAGACTGCCTTTTGATCGCTGGTGAGATTGGTCTGCTACCAGAGAGGGGAGACTGCCTTTTGATCGCTGGTGGGATTGCTCTGCTACCAGAGAGCGGAGACTGCCATTTGATCACTGGTGGGATTGGTCTGCTATCAGAGAGGGGAGACTGCCTTTTGATCACTGGAGGGATTGGTCTGCTATCAGAGAGGGGAGACTGCCTTTTGATCGCTGGTGAGATTGGTCTGCTACCAGAGAGGGGAGACTGCCTTTTGATCGCTGGTTGGATTGCTCTGCTACCAGAGAGGGGAGACTGCCTTTTGATCATTGGTGGGATTGCTCTGCCAACAGAGAGCGGAGACTGCATTTTGATCGCTGGTGGGATTGCTCTGCTGCCAGAGAGGGGAGACTGCCTTTTGATCATTGGTGGGATTGCTCTGCCAACAGAGAGCGGAGACTGCATTTTGATCGCTGGTGGGATTGTTCTACTACCAGGGAGGGGAGACTGCCTTTTGATCGCTGGTGGGATTGTTCTTCTACCAGAGAGGGGAGACTGCCTTTTGATCGCTGGTGAGATTGGTCTGCTGCCAGAGAGGGGAGACTGCCTTTTGATCGCTGGTGGGATTGCTCTGCTACCAGAGAGGGGAGACTGCCTTTTGATCACTGGTGGGATTGGTCTGCTATCAGAGAGGGGAGACTGCCTTTTGATCACTGGTGGGATTGGTCTGCTATCAGAGAGGGGAGACTGCCTTTTGATCGCTGGTGAGATTGGTCTGCTACCAGAGAGGGGAGACTGCCTTTTGATCGCTGGTGAGATTGCTCTGCTACCAGAGAGGGGAGACTGCCTTTTGATCATTGGTGGGATTGCTCTGCCAACAGAGAGGGGAGACTGCATTTTGATCGCTGGTGAGATTGCTCTGCTACCAGAGAGGGGAGACTGCCTTTTGATCACTGGTGGGATTGTTCTGCTACCAGAGAGGGGAGACTGCCTTTTGATCACTGGTGGGATTGTTCTGCTACCAGCGAGGGGAGACTGCCTTTTGATCGCTGGTGAGATTGGTCTGCTACCAGAGAGGGGAGACTGCCTTTTGATTGCTGGTGGGATTGCTCTGCTACCAGAGAGGGGAGACTGCCTTTTGATCACTGGTGGGATTGTTCTGCTACCAGAGAGGGGAGACTGCCTTTTGATCGCTGGTGAGATTGGTCTGCTACCAGAGAGGGGAGACTGCCTTTTGATTGCTGGTGGGATTGGTCTGCTACCAGAGAGGGGAGACTGCCTTTTGATGATTAGTGGGATTGCTCTGCCAACAGAGAGCGGAGACTGCCTTTTGATCGCTGGTGGGATTGCTCTGTTACCAGAGAGGGGAGACTGCCTTTTGATCATTGGTGGGATTGCTCTGCCAACAGAGAGCGGAGACTGCATTTTGATCGCTGGTGGGATTGGTCTACTCCCAGGGAGGGGAGACTGCCTTTTGATCGCTGGTGGGATTGTTCTGCTGCCAGAGAGGGGAGACTGCATTTTGATCGCTGGTGGGATTGTTCTGCTACCAGAGAGGGGAGACTGTCTTTTGATCGCTGGTTAGATTGGTCTGCTATCAGAGAGGGGAGACTGCCTTTTGATCGCTGGTGAGATTGGTCTGCTGCCAGAGAGGGGAGACTGCCTTTTGATCGCTGGTGGGATTGCTCTGCTACCAGAGAGCGGAGACTGCCATTTGATCACTGGTGGGATTGGTCTGCTATCAGAGAGGGGAGACTGCCTTTTGATCACTGGTGGGATTGGTCTGCTATCAGAGAGGGGAGACTGCCTTTTGATCGCTGGTGAGATTGGTCTGCTACCAGAGAGGGGAGACTGCCTTTTGATCGCTGGTGGGATTGCTCTGCTACCAGAGAGGGGAGACTGCCTTTTGATCATTGGTGGGATTGCTCTGCCAACAGAGAGCGGAGACTGCATTTTGATCGCTGGTGGGATTGCTCTGCTACCAGAGAGGGGAGACTGCCTTTTGATCACTGGTGGGATTGTTCTGCTACCAGAGAGGGGAGACTGCCTTTTGATCACTGGTGGGATTGTTCTGCTACCAGAGAGGGGAGACTGCCTTTTGATCGCTGGTGGGATTGGTCTGCTACCAGAGAGGGGAGACTGCCTTTTGATCGCTGGTGGGATTGGTCTGCTACCAGAGAGGGGAGACTGCCTTTTGATCACTGGTGGGATTGGTCTGCTACCAGAGAGGGGAGACTGCCTTTTGATCGCTGGTGAGATTGGTCTGCTACCAGAGAGGGGAGACTGCCTTTTGATCGCTGGTGGGATTGGTCTGCTACCAGAGAGGGGAGACTGCCTTTTGATGATTAGTGGGATTGCTCTGCCAACAGAGAGCGGAGACTGCCTTTTGATCGCTGGTGGGATTGCTCTGTTACCAGAGAGGGGAGACTGCCTTTTGATCATTGGTGGGATTGCTCTGCCAACAGAGAGCGGAGACTGCATTTTGATCGCTGGTGGGATTGGTCTACTCCCAGGGAGGGGAGACTGCCTTTTGATCGCTGGTGGGATTGTTCTGCTGCCAGAGAGGGGAGACTGCATTTTGATCGCTGGTGGGATTGTTCTGCTACCAGAGAGGGGAGACTGTCTTTTGATCGCTGGTTAGATTGGTCTGCTATCAGAGAGGGGAGACTGCCTTTTGATCGCTGGTGGGATTGGTCTGCTACCAGAGAGGGGAGACTGCCTTTTGATCGCTGGTGGGATTGCTCTGCTACCAGAGAGGGGAGACTGCCTTTTGATCACTGGTGGGATTGGTCTGCTATCAGAGAGGGGAGACTGCCTTTTGATCACTGGTGGGATTGGTCTGCTACGACAGAGGGGAGACTGCCTTTTGATCGCTGGAAGGATTGGTCTACTACCAGACAGGGGAGACTGCCTTTTGATCGCTGGTGGGATTGGTCTACTACCAGAGAGGGGAGACTGCCTTTTGATCGCTGGTGGGATTGGTCTGCTACCAGAGAGGGGAGACTGCCTTTTGATCGCTGGTGGGATTGGTCTGCTACCAGAGAGGGGAGACTGCCTTTTGATCGCTGGTGGGATTGGTCTGCTACCAGAGAGGGGAGACTGCCTTTTGATCGCTGGTGGGATTGCTCTGCTACCAGAGAGGGGAGACTGCCTTTTGATCACTGGTGGGATTGGTCTGCTACCAGAGAGGGGAGACTGCCTTTTGATCACTGGTGGGATTGGTCTGCTATCAGAGAGGGGAGACTGCCTTTTGATCGCTGGTGAGATTGGTCTGCTACCAGAGAGGGGAGACTGCCTTTTGATCGCTGGTGGGATTGCTCTGCTACCAGAGAGGGGAGACTGCCTTTTGATCATTGGTGGGATTGCTCTGCCAACAGAGAGCGGAGACTGCATTTTGATCGCTGGTGAGATTGCCCTGCTACCAGAGAGGGGAGACTGCCTTTTGATCACTGGTGGGATTGTTCTGCTACCAGAGAGGGGAGACTGCCTTTTGATCGCTGGTGGGATTGGTCTGCTACCAGAGAGGGGAGACTGCCTTTTGATCGCTGGTGGGATTGCTCTGCTACCAGAGAGGGGAGACTGCCTTTTGATCACTGGTGGGATTGGTCTGCTACCAGAGAGGGGAGACTGCCTTTTGATCGCTGGTGGGATTGGTCTGCTACCAGAGAGGGGAGACTGCCTTTTGATCGCTGGTGGGATTGGTCTGCTACCAGAGAGGGGAGACTGCCTTTTGATGATTGGTGGGATTGCTCTGCCAACAGAGAGCGGAGACTGCCTTTTGATCGCTGGTGGGATTGCTCTGTTACCAGAGAGGGGAGACTGCCTTTTGATCATTGGTGGGATTGCTCTGCCAACAGAGAGCGGAGACTGCATTTTGATCGCTGGTGGGATTGGTCTACTCCCAGGGAGGGGAGACTGCCTTTTGATCGCTGGTGGGATTGTTCTGCTACCAGAGAGGGGAGACTGCCTTTTGATCGCTGGTGGGATTGGTCTGCTACCAGAGAGGGGAGACTGCCTTTTGATCGCTGGTGGGATTGGTCTGCTACCAGAGAGGGGAGACTGCCTTTTGATCGCTGGTGGGATTGGTCTGCTACCAGAGAGGGGAGACTGCCTTTTGATCGCTGGTGGGATTGGTCTGCTACCAGAGAGGGGAGACTGCCTTTTGAATACTGGTGGGATTGGTCTGCTATCAGAGAGGGGAGACTGCCTTTTGATCGCTGGTGGGATTGGTCTGCTACCAGAGAGGGGAGACTGCCTTTTGATCACTGGTGGGATTGGTCTGCTACGACAGAGGGGAGACTGCCTTTTGATCGCTGGTGGGATTGGTCTACTACCAGAGAGGGGAGACTGCCTTTTGATCGCTGGTGGGATTGGTCTACTACCAGAGAGGGGAGACTGCCTTTTGATCGCTGGTGGGATTGGTCTGCTACCAGAGAGGGGAGACTGCCTTTTGATCGCTGGTGGGATTGGTCTGCTATCAGAGAGGGGAGACTGCCTTTTGATCGCTGGTGAGATTGGTCTGCTGCCAGAGAGGGGAGACTGCCTTTTGATCGCTGGTGGGATTGCTCTGCTACCAGAGAGCGGAGACTGCCATTTGATCACTGGTGGGATTGGTCTGCTATCAGAGAGGGGAGACTGCCTTTTGATCACTGGAGGGATTGGTCTGCTATCAGAGAGGGGAGACTGCCTTTTGATCGCTGGTGAGATTGGTCTGCTACCAGAGAGGGGAGACTGCCTTTTGATCGCTGGTGGGATTGCTCTGCTACCAGAGAGGGGAGACTGCCTTTTGATCATTGGTGGGATTGCTCTGCCAACAGAGAGCGGAGACTGCATTTTGATCGCTGGTGAGATTGCCCTGCTACCAGAGAGGGGAGACTGCCTTTTGATCACTGGTGGGATTGTTCTGCTACCAGCGAGGGGAGACTGCCTTTTGATCGCTGGTGAGATTGGTCTGCTACCAGAGAGGGGAGACTGCCTGTTGATTGCTGGTGGGATTGCTCTGCTACCAGAGAGGGGAGACTGCCTTTTGATCACTGGTGGGATTGTTCTGCTACCAGAGAGGGGAGACTGCCTTTTGATCGCTGGTGAGATTGGTCTGCTACCAGAGAGGGGAGACTGCCTTTTGATCGCTGGTGGGATTGGTCTGCTACCAGAGAGGGGAGACTGCCTTTTGATGATTAGTGGGATTGCTCTGCCAACAGAGAGCGGAGACTGCCTTTTGATCGCTGGTGGGATTGCTCTGTTACCAGAGAGGGGAGACTGCCTTTTGATGATTGGTGGGATTGCTCTGCCAACAGAGAGCGGAGACTGCATTTTGATCGCTGGTGGGATTGGTCTACTCCCAGGGAGGGGAGACTGCCTTTTGATCGCTGGTGGGATTGTTCTGCTGCCAGAGAGGGGAGACTGCATTTTGATCGCTGGTGGGATTGTTCTGCTACCAGAGAGGGGAGACTGTCTTTTGATCGCTGGTTAGATTGGTCTGCTATCAGAGAGGGGAGACTGCCTTTTGATCGCTGGTGAGATTGGTCTGCTACCAGAGAGGGGAGACTGCCTTTTGATCGCTGGTGGGATTGGTCTGCTACCAGAGAGGGGAGACTGCCTTTTGAATACTGGTGGGATTGGTCTGCTATCAGAGAGGGGAGACTGCCTTTTGATCGCTGGTTGGAATGCTTTGCTACCAGAGAGGGGAGACTGCCTTTTGATCACTGGTGGGATTGGTCTGCTACGACAGAGGGGAGACTGCCTTTTGATCGCTGGAAGGATTGGTCTACTACCAGACAGGGGAGACTGCCTTTTGATCGCTGGTGGGATTGGTCTACTACCAGAGAGGGGAGACTGGCTTTTGATCGCTGGTGGGATTGGTCTGCTACCAGAGAGGGGAGACTGCCTTTTGATCGCTGGTGAGATTGGTCTGCTACCAGAGAGGGGAGACTGCCTTTTGATCGCTGGTGGGATTGGTCTGCTACCAGAGAGGGGAGACTGCCTTTTGATCGCTGGTGGGATTGCTCTGCTGCCAGAGAGGGGAGACTGCCATTTGATCGCTGGTGGGATTGCTCTGCTACGAGAGAGCGGAGACGTCCTTTTGATCGCTGGTGGGATTGGTCTGCTACCAGAGAGGGGAGACTGCCTTTTGAATACTGGTGGGATTGGTCTGCTATCAGAGAGGGGAGACTGCCTTTTGATCACTGGTGGGATTGGTCTGCTACCAGAGAGAGGAGACTGCCTTTTGATCGCTGGTGGGATTGGTCTACTACCAGGTAGGGGAGACTGCCTTTTGATCGCTGGTGGGATTGTTCTACTACCAGAGAGGGGAGACTGCATTTTGATCGCTGGTGGGATTGGTCTGCTGCCAGAGAGGGGAGACTGTCTTTTGATCGCTGGTTAGATTGGTCTGCTATCAGAGAGGGGAGACTGCCTTTTGATCGCTGGTGAGATTGGTCTGCTGCCAGAGAGGGGAGACTGCCTTTTGATCGCTGGTGGGATTGCTCTGCTACCAGAGAGCGGAGACTGCCATTTGATCACTGGTGGGATTGGTCTGCTATCAGAGAGGGGAGACTGCCTTTTGATCACTGGAGGGATTGGTCTGCTATCAGAGAGGGGAGACTGCCTTTTGATCGCTGGTGAGATTGGTCTGCTACCAGAGAGGGGAGACTGCCTTTTGATCGCTGGTGGGATTGCTCTGCTACCAGAGAGGGGAGACTGCCTTTTGATCATTGGTGGGATTGCTCTGCCAACAGAGAGCGGAGACTGCATTTTGATCGCTGGTGGGATTGCTCTGCTGCCAGAGAGGGGAGACTGCCTTTTGATCATTGGTGGGATTGCTCTGCCAACAGAGAGCGGAGACTGCATTTTGATCGCTGGTGGGATTGTTCTACTACCAGGGAGGGGAGACTGCCTTTTGATCGCTAGTGGGATTCTTCTACTATCAGAGAGGGGAGACTGCCTTTTGATCGCTGGTGAGATTGGTCTGCTGCCAGAGAGGGGAGACTGCCTTTTGATCGCTGGTGGGATTGCTCTGCTACCAGAGAGCGGAGACTGCCATTTGATCACTGGTGGGATTGGTCTGCTATCAGAGAGGGGAGACTGCCTTTTGATCACTGGAGGGATTGGTCTGCTATCAGAGAGGGGAGACTGCCTTTTGATCGCTGGTGAGATTGGTCTGCTACCAGAGAGGGGAGACTGCCTTTTGATCGCTGGTGGGATTGCTCTGCTACCAGAGAGGGGAGACTGCCTTTTGATCATTGGTGGGATTGCTCTGCCAACAGAGAGCGGAGACTGCATTTTGATCGCTGGTGAGATTGCTCTGCTACCAGAGAGGGGAGACTGCCTTTTGATCACTGGTGGGATTGTTCTGCTACCAGAGAGGGGAGACTGCCTTTTGATCACTGGTGGGATTGTTCTGCTACCAGAGAGGGGAGACTGCCTTTTGATCGCTGGTGAGATTGGTCTGCTACCAGAGAGGGGAGACTGCCTGTTGATTGCTGGTGGGATTGCTCTGCTACCAGAGAGGGGAGACTGCCTTTTGATCACTGGTGGGATTGTTCTGCTACCAGAGAGGGGAGACTGCCTTTTGATCGCTGGTGAGATTGGTCTGCTACCAGAGAGGGGAGACTGCCTTTTGATTGCTGGTGGGATTGGTCTGCTACCAGAGAGGGGAGACTGCCTTTTGATGATTAGTGGGATTGCTCTGCCAACAGAGAGCGGAGACTGCCTTTTGATCGCTGGTGGGATTGCTCTGTTACCAGAGAGGGGAGACTGCCTTTTGATCATTGGTGGGATTGCTCTGCCAACAGAGAGCGGAGACTGCATTTTGATCGCTGGTGGGATTGGTCTACTCCCAGGGAGGGGAGACTGCCTTTTGATCGCTGGTGGGATTGTTCTGCTGCCAGAGAGGGGAGACTGCATTTTGATCGCTGGTGGGATTGTTCTGCTACCAGAGAGGGGAGACTGCCTTTTGATCGCTGGTTAGATTGGTCTGCTATCAGAGAGGGGAGACTGCCTTTTGATCGCTGGTGAGATTGGTCTGCTGCCAGAGAGGGGAGACTGCCTTTTGATCGCTGGTGGGATTGCTCTGCTACCAGAGAGCGGAGACTGCCATTTGATCACTGGTGGGATTGGTCTGCTATCAGAGAGGGGAGACTGCCTTTTGATCACTGGAGGGATTGGTCTGCTATCAGAGAGGGGAGACTGCCTTTTGATCGCTGGTGAGATTGGTCTGCTACCAGAGAGGGGAGACTGCCTTTTGATCGCTGGTGGGATTGCTCTGCTACCAGAGAGGGGAGACTGCCTTTTGATCATTGGTGGGATTGCTCTGCCAACAGAGAGCGGAGACTGCATTTTGATCGCTGGTGAGATTGCTCTGCTACCAGAGAGGGGAGACTGCCTTTTGATCACTGGTGGGATTGTTCTGCTACCAGAGAGGGGAGACTGCCTTTTGATCACTGGTGGGATTGTTCTGCTACCAGCGAGGGGAGACTGCCTTTTGATCGCTGGTGAGATTGGTCTGCTACCAGAGAGGGGAGACTGCCTGTTGATTGCTGGTGGGATTGCTCTGCTACCAGAGAGGGGAGACTGCCTTTTGATCACTGGTGGGATTGTTCTGCTACCAGAGAGGGGAGACTGCCTTTTGATCGCTGGTGAGATTGGTCTGCTACCAGAGAGGGGAGACTGCCTTTTGATCGCTGGTGGGATTGGTCTGCTACCAGAGAGGGGAGACTGCCTTTTGATGATTGGTGGGATTGCTCTGCCAACAGAGAGCGGAGACTGCCTTTTGATCGCTGGTGGGATTGCTCTGTTACCAGAGAGGGGAGACTGCCTTTTGATCATTGGTGGGATTGCTCTGCCAACAGAGAGCGGAGACTGCATTTTGATCGCTGGTGGGATTGGTCTACTCCCAGGGAGGGGAGACTGCCTTTTGATCGCTGGTGGGATTGTTCTGCTGCCAGAGAGGGGAGACTGCATTTTGATCGCTGGTGGGATTGTTCTGCTACCAGAGAGGGGAGACTGTCTTTTGATCGCTGGTTAGATTGGTCTGCTATCAGAGAGGGGAGACTGCCTTTTGATCGCTGGTGAGATTGGTCTGCTACCAGAGAGGGGAGACTGCCTTTTGATCGCTGGTGGGATTGCTGTGCTACCAGAGAGCGGAGACTGCCATTTGATCACTGGTGGGATTGGTCTGCTATCAGAGAGGGGAGACTGCCTTTTGATCACTGGTGGGATTGGTCTGCTACGACAGAGGGGAGACTGCCTTTTGATCGCTGGAAGGATTGGTCTACTACCAGACAGGGGAGACTGCCTTTTGATCGCTGGTGGGATTGGTCTACTACCAGAGAGGGGAGACTGCCTTTTGATCGCTGGTGGGATTGGTCTGCTACCAGAGAGGGGAGACTGCCTTTTGATAGCTGTGGGATTGCTCTGCTACCAGAGAGGGGAGACTGCCATTTGATCACTGGTGGGATTGCTCTGCTACCAGAGAGGTGAGACTGCCTTTTGATCACTTGTGGGATTGTTCTACTACCGGAGAGGGGAGATTGCCTTTTGATCGCTGGTCGGATTGGTCTGCTACCAGAGAGAGGAGACTGCCTTTTGATCACTGGTGGGATTGGTCTACTACCAGGTAGGGGAGACTGCCTTTTGATCACTGGTGGGATTGCTCTACTACCAGGTAGGGGAGACTGCCTTTTGATCGCTGGTGGGTTTGTTCTACTACCAGAGAGGGGAGACTGCATTTTGATCGCTGGTGGGATTGGTCTGCTGCCAGAGAGGGGAGACTGCCTTTTGATCGCTGGTTAGATTGGTCTGCTATCAGAGAGGGGAGACTGCCTTTTGATCGCTGGTGAGATTGGTCTGCTACCAGAGAGGGGAGACTGCCTTTTGATCGCTGGTGGGATTGCTCTGCTACCAGAGAGCGGAGACTGCCATTTGATCACTGGTGGGATTGGTCTGCTATCAGAGAGGGGAGACTGCCTTTTGATCACTGGAGGGATTGGTCTGCTATCAGAGAGGGGAGACTGCCTTTTGATCGCTGGTGAGATTGGTCTGCTACCAGAGAGGGGAGACTGCCTTTTGATCGCTGGTGGGATTGCTCTGCTACCAGAGAGGGGAGACTGCCTTTTGATCATTGGTGGGATTGCTCTGCCAACAGAGAGCGGAGACTGCATTTTGATCGCTGGTGGGATTGCTCTGCTACCAGAGAGGGGAGACTGCCTTTTGATCATTGGTGGGATTGCTCTGCCAACAGAGAGCGGAGACTGCATTTTGATCGCTGGTGGGATTGTTCTACTACCAGGGAGGGGAGACTGCCTTTTCATCGCTGGTGGGATTGTTCTTCTACCAGAGAGGGGAGACTGCATTTTGATCGCTGGTGGGATTGGTCTGCTACCAGAGAGGGGAGACTGCATTTTGATCGCTGATGGGATTGTTCTGCTGCCAGAGAGGGGAGACTGTCTTTTGATCGCTGGTTAGATTGGTCTGCTATCAGAGAGGGGAGACTGCCTTTTGATCGCTGGTGAGATTGGTCTGCTACCAGAGAGGGGAGACTGCCTTTTGATCGCTGGTGGGATTGCTCTGCTACGATAGAGGGGAGACTGCCTTTTGATCGCTGGAAGGATTGGTCTACTACCAGACAGGGGAGACTGCCTTTTGATCGCTGGTGGGATTGGTCTGCTACCAGAGAGGGGAGACTGCCATTTGATCACTGGTGGGATTGCTCTGCTACCAGAGAGGTGAGACTGCCTTTTGATCACTTGTGGGATTGTTCTACTACCGGAGAGGGGAGATTGCCTTTTGATCGCTGGTCGGATTGGTCTGCTTCCAGAGAGGGGAGACTGCCTTTTGATCACTGGTGGGATTGGTCTGCTACCAGAGAGAGGAGACTGCCTTTTGATCGCTGGTGGGATTGGTCTACTACCAGGTAGGGGAGACTGCCTTTTGATCGCTGGTGGGATTGTTCTACTACCAGAGAGGGGAGACTGCATTTTGATCGCTGGTGGGATTGGTCTGCTGCCAGAGAGGGGAGACTGTCTTTTGATCGCTGGTTAGATTGGTCTGCTATCAGAGAGGGGAGACTGCCTTTTGATCGCTGGTGAGATTGGTCTGCTGCCAGAGAGGGGAGACTGCCTTTTGATCGCTGGTGGGATTGCTCTGCTACCAGAGAGTGGAGACTGCCATTTGATCACTGGTGGGATTGGTCTGCTATCAGAGAGGGGAGACTGCCTTTTGATCACTGGAGGGATTGGTCTGCTATCAGAGAGGGGAGACTGCCTTTTGATCGCTGGTGAGATTGGTCTGCTACCAGAGAGGGGAGACTGCCTTTTGATCGCTGGTGGGATTGCTCTGCTACCAGAGAGGGGAGACTGCCTTTTGATCATTGGTGGGATTGCTCTGCCAACAGAGAGCGGAGACTGCATTTTGATCGCTGGTGGGATTGCTCTGCTGCCAGAGAGGGGAGACTGCCTTTTGATCATTGGTGGGATTGCTCTGCCAACAGAGAGCGGAGACTGCATTTTGATCGCTGGTGGGATTGTTCTACTACCAGGGAGGGGAGACTGCCTTTTGATCGCTGGTGGGATTGTTCTACTACCAGAGAGGGGAGACTGCATTTTGATCGCTGGTGGGATTGGTCTGCTACCAGAGAGGGGAGACTGTCTTTTGATCACTGGTTAGATTGGTCTGCTATCAGAGAGAGTAGACTGCCTTTTGATCGCTGGTGACATTGGTCTGCTACCAGAGAGGGGAGACTGCCTTTTGATCGCTGGTGGGATTGCTCTGCTACCAGAGAGCGGAGACTGCCATTTGATCACTGGTGGGATTGGTCTGCTATCAGAGAGGGGAGACTGCCTTTTGATCACTGGTGGGATTGCTCTGCTACCAGAGAGGGGAGACTGCCTTTTGATCGCTGGTGGGATTGCTCTGCTACCAGAGAGGGCAGACTGCCTTTTGATCATTGGTGGGATTGCTCTGCCAACAGAGAGCGGAGACTGCATTTTGATCGCTGGTGGGATTGGTCTACTACCAGGGAGGGGAGACTGCCTTTTGATCGCTGGTGGGATTGTTCTACTACCAGAGAGGGGAGACTGCATTTTGATCGCTGGTGTGATTGGTCTGCTGCTGGAGAGGGGAGACTGTCTTTTGATCGCTGGTTAGATTGGTCTGCTATCAGAGAGGGGAGACTGCCTTTTGATCGCTGGTGAGAGTGGTCTGCTACCAGAGAGGGGAGACTGCCTTTTGATCGCTGGTGGGATTGCTCTGCTACCAGAGAGCGGAGACTGCCATTTGATCACTGGTGGGATTGGTCTGCTATCAGAGAGGGGAGACTGCCTTTTGATCACTGGTGGGATTGGTCTGCTATCAGAGAGGGGAGACTGCCTTTTTATCGCTGGTGAGATTGGTCTGCTACCAGAGAGGGGAGACTGCCTTTTGATCGCTGGTGGGATTGCTCTGCTGCCAGAGAGGGGAGACTGCCATTTGATCGCTGGTGGGATTGCTCTGCTACGAGAGAGCGGAGACGTCCTTTTGATCGCTGGTGGGATTGGTCTACTACCAGAGAGGGGAGACTGCATTTTGATCGCTGGTGGGATTGGTCTACTTCCAGAGAGGGGAGACTGCCTTTTGTTCGCTGGTGGGATTGGTCTGGTACCAGAGAAGGGAGACTGCCTTTTGTTCGCTGGTGGGATTGGTCTGCTACCAGAGAGGGGAGACTGCCTTTTGAATACTGGTGGGATTGGTCTGCTATCAGAGAGGGGAGACTGCCTTTTGATCGCTGGTTGGAATGCTTTGCTACCAGAGAGGGGAGACGGCCTTTTGATCACTGGTGGAATTGGTCTGCTACGACAGAGGGGAGACTGCCTTTTGATCGCTGGAAGGATTGGTCTACTACCAGACAGGGGAGACTGCCTTTTGATCGCTGGTGGGATTGGTCTACTACCAGAGAGGGGAGACTGGCTTTTGATCGCTGGTGGGATTGGTCTGCTACCAGAGAGGGGAGACTGCCTTTTGATCGCTGGTGAGATTGGTCTGCTACCAGAGAGGGGAGACTGCCTTTTGATCGCCGGTGAGATTGGTCTGCTACCAGAGAGGGGAGACTGCCTTTTGATCGCTGGTGGGATTGCTCTGCTGCCAGAGAGGGGAGACTGCCATTTGATCGCTGGTGGGATTGCTCTGCTACGAGAGAGCGGAGACGTCCTTTTGATCGCTGGTGGGATTGGTCTACTACCAGAGAGGGGAGACTGCATTTTGATCGCTGGTGGGATTGGTCTACTTCCAGAGAGGGGAGACTGCCTTTTGTTCGCTGGTGGGATTGGTCTGGTACCAGAGAGGGGAGACTGCCTTTTGATCGCTGGTGGGAGAGGTCTCCTACCAGAGAAGGGAGACTGGCTTTTGATCGCTGGTGGGATTGGTCTGCTACCAGAGAGGGGAGACTGCCTTTTGATCGCTGGTGAGATTGGTCTGCTACCAGAGAGGGGAGACTGCCTTTTGATCGCTTGTAGGATTGCTCTGCTACTAGAGAGGGGAGACTGCCTTTTGATCACTGGTGGGATTGTTCTGCTACCAGAGAGGGGAGACTGCCTTTTGATCATTGGTGGGATTGCTCTACTACCAGACAGGGGAGACTGCCTTTTGAGCGCTGGTGGAATTCCTCTGCCACAGGAGAGGGGAGACTGCCTTTTGTTCGCTGGTGGGATTGCTCTGCTACCAGAGAGGGGAGACTGCCTTTTGATCACTGGTAGGATTGTTCTGCTACCAGAGAGGGGAGACTGCTTTTTGATCGCTGGTGGGATAGCTCTGCTACCAGAGAGGGGAGACTGCCTTTTGATTGCTGGTGGGATTGCTCTGCTACTAGAGAGGGGAGACTGCCTTTTGATCACTGGTGGGATTGTTCTGCTACCAGCGAGGGGAGACTGCCTTTTGATCGCTGGTGAGATTGGTCTGCTACCAGAGAGGGGAGACTGCCTGTTGATTGCTGGTGGGATTGCTCTGCTACCAGAGAGGGGAGACTGCCTTTTGATCACTGGTGGGATTGTTCTGCTACCAGAGAGGGGAGACTGCCTTTTGATCGCTGGTGAGATTGGTCTGCTACCAGAGAGGGGAGACTGCCTTTTGATCGCTGGTGGGATTGCTCTGCTACCAGAGAGGGGAGACTGCCTTTTGATGATTGGTGGGATTGCTCTGCCAACAGAGAGCGGAGACTGCCTTTTGATCGCTGGTGGGATTGCTCTGTTACCAGAGAGGGGAGACTGCCTTTTGATCATTGGTGGGATTGCTCTGCCAACAGAGAGCGGAGACTGCATTTTGATCGCTGGTGGGATTGGTCTACTACCAGGGAGGGGAGACTGCCTTTTGATCGCTGGTGGGATTGTTCTGCTACCAGAGAGGGGAGACTGCATTTTGATCGCTGGTGGGATTGTTCTGCTACCAGAGAGGGGAGACTGTCTTTTGATCGCTGGTTAGATTGGTCTGCTATCAGAGAGGGGAGACTGCCTTTTGATCGCTGGTGAGATTGGTCTGCTACCAGAGAGGGGAGACTGCCTTTTGATCGCTGGTGGGATTGCTCTGCTACCAGAGAGCGGAGACTGCCATTTGATCACTGGTGGGATTGGTCTGCTATCAGAGAGGGGAGACTGCCTTTTGATCACTGGTGGGATTGGTCTGCTACGACAGAGGGGAGACTGCCTTTTGATCGCTGGAAGGATTGGTCTACTACCAGACAGGGGAGACTGCCTTTTGATCGCTGGTGGGATTGGTCTACTACCAGAGAGGGGAGACTGCCTTTTGATCGCTGGTGGGATTGGTCTGCTACCAGAGAGGGGAGACTGCCTTTTGATAGCTGTGGGATTGCTCTGCTACCAGAGAGGGGAGACTGCCATTTGATCACTGGTGGGATTGCTCTGCTACCAGAGAGGTGAGACTGCCTTTTGATCACTTGTGGGATTGTTCTACTACCGGAGAGGGGAGATTGCCTTTTGATCGCTGGTCGGATTGGTCTGCTACCAGAGAGAGGAGACTGCCTTTTGATCACTGGTGGGATTGGTCTACTACCAGGTAGGGGAGACTGCCTTTTGATCACTGGTGGGATTGGTCTACTACCAGGTAGGGGAGACTGCCTTTTGATCGCTGGTGGGTTTGTTCTACTACCAGAGAGGGGAGACTGCATTTTGATCGCTGGTGGGATTGGTCTGCTGCCAGAGAGGGGAGACTGCCTTTTGATCGCTGGTTAGATTGGTCTGCTATCAGAGAGGGGAGACTGCCTTTTGATCGCTGGTGAGATTGGTCTGCTACCAGAGAGGGGAGACTGCCTTTTGATCGCTGGTGGGATTGCTCTGCTACCAGAGAGCGGAGACTGCCATTTGATCACTGGTGGGATTGGTCTGCTATCAGAGAGGGGAGACTGCCTTTTGATCACTGGAGGGATTGGTCTGCTATCAGAGAGGGGAGACTGCCTTTTGATCTCTGGTGAGATTGGTCTGCTACCAGAGAGGGGAGACTGCCTTTTGATCGCTGGTGGGATTGCTCTGCTACCAGAGAGGGGAGACTGCCTTTTGATCATTGGTGGGATTGCTCTGCCAACAGAGAGCGGAGACTGCATTTTGATCGCTGGTGGGATTGCTCTGCTACCAGAGAGGGGAGACTGCCTTTTGATCATTGGTGGGATTGCTCTGCCAACAGAGAGCGGAGACTGCATTTTGATCGCTGGTGGGATTGTTCTACTACCAGGGAGGGGAGACTGCCTTTTGATCGCTGGTGGGATTGTTCTTCTACCAGAGAGGGGAGACTGCATTTTGATCGCTGGTGGGATTGGTCTGCTACCAGAGAGGGGAGACTGCATTTTGATCGCTGGTGGGATTGTTCTGCTACCAGAGAGGGGAGACTGTCTTTTGATCGCTGGTTAGATTGGTCTGCTATCAGAGAGGGGAGACTGCCTTTTGATCGCTGGTGAGATTGGTCTGCTACCAGAGAGGGGAGACTGCCTTTTGATCGCTGGTGGGATTGCTCTGCTACGACAGAGGGGAGACTGCCTTTTGATCGCTGGAAGGATTGGTCTACTACCAGACAGGGGAGACTGCCTTTTGATCGCTGGTGGGATTGGTCTGCTACCAGAGAGGGGAGACTGCCTTTTGATCGCTGGTGGGATTGGTCTGCTACCAGAGAGGGGAGACTGCCATTTGATCACTGGTGGGATTGCTCTGCTACCAGAGAGGTGAGACTGCCTTTTGATTACTTGTGGGATTGTTCTACTACCGGAGAGGGGAGATTGCCTTTTGATCGCTGGTCGGATTGGTCTGCTTCCAGAGAGGGGAGACTGCCTTTTGATCACTGGTGGGATTGGTCTGCTACCAGAGAGAGGAGACTGCCTTTTGATCGCTGGTGGGATTGGTCTACTACCAGGTAGGGGAGACTGCCTTTTGATCGCTGGTGGGATTGTTCTACTACCAGAGAGGGGAGACTGCATTTTGATCGCTGGTGGGATTGGTCTGCTGCCAGAGAGGGGAGACTGTCTTTTGATCGCTGGTTAGATTGGTCTGCTATCAGAGAGGGGAGACTGCCTTTTGATCGCTGGTGAGATTGGTCTGCTGCCAGAGAGGGGAGACTGCCTTTTGATCGCTGGTGGGATTGCTCTGCTACCAGAGAGCGGAGACTGCCATTTGATCACTGGTGGGATTGGTCTGCTATCAGAGAGGGGAGACTGCCTTTTGATCACTGGAGGGATTGGTCTGCTATCAGAGAGGGGAGACTGCCTTTTGATCGCTGGTGAGATTGGTCTGCTACCAGAGAGGGGAGACTGCCTTTTGATCGCTGGTGGGATTGCTCTGCTACCAGAGAGGGGAGACTGCCTTTTGATCATTGGTGGGATTGCTCTGCCAACAGAGAGCGGAGACTGCATTTTGATCGCTGGTGGGATTGCTCTGCTGCCAGAGAGGGGAGACTGCCTTTTGATCATTGGTGGGATTGCTCTGCCAACAGAGAGCGGAGACTGCATTTTGATCGCTGGTGGGATTGTTCTACTACCAGGGAGGGGAGACTGCCTTTTGATCGCTAGTGGGATTGTTCTACTACCAGAGAGGGGAGACTGCATTTTGATCGCTGGTGGGATTGGTCTGCTACCAGAGAGGGGAGACTGTCTTTTCATCGCTGGTTAGATTGGTCTGCTATCAGAGAGAGTAGACTGCCTTTTGATCGCTGGTGACATTGGTCTGCTACCAGAGAGGGGAGACTGCCTTTTGATCGCTGGTGGGATTGCTCTGCTACCAGAGAGCGGAGACTGCCATTTGATCACTGGTGGGATTGGTCTGCTATCAGAGAGGGGAGACTGCCTTTTGATCACTTGTGGGATTGTTCTACTACCAGAGAGGGGAGATTGCCTTTTGATCGCTGGTTGGATTGGTCTGCTTCTAGAGAGGGGAGACTGCCTTTTGATCACTGGTGGGATTGGTCTGCTACCAGAGAGAGGAGACTGCCTTTTGATCGCTGGTGGGATTGCTGTACTACCGGAGAGGGGAGACTGCCTTTTGATAGCTGGTGGGATTGTTCTACTACCAGAGAGGGGAGACTGTCTTTTGATCGCTGGTGGGGTTGGTCTGCGACCAGAGAGGGGAGACTGCCTTTTGATCGTTTTTGGGATCTCTCTGCTACCAGAGAGGGGAGACTGCCTTTTCATCATTGGTGGTATTGCTCTGCTACCAGAGAGCGGAGACTGCCTTTTGATCGCTGGTGGGATTGCTCTGCTACCAGAGAGGAGAGACTGCCTTTTGATCATTGGTGGGATTGCTCTGCCAACAGAGAGCGGAGACTGCATTTTGATCGCTGGTGGGATTGGTCTACTACCAGGGAGGGGAGACTGCCTTTTGATCGCTGGTGGGATTGTTCTACTACCAGAGAGGGGAGACTGCATTTTGATCGATGGTGGGATTGGTCTGCTGCTAGAGAGGGGAGACTGTCTTTTGATCGCTGGTTAGATTGGTCTGCTATCAGAGAGGGGAGACTGCCTTTTGATCGCTGGTGAGAGTGGTCTGCTACCAGAGAGGGGAGACTGCCTTTTGATCGCTGGTGGGATTGGTCTACTACCAGAGAGGGGAGACTGGCTTTTGATCGCTGGTGGGATTGGTCTGCTACCAGAGAGGGGAGACTGCCTTTTGATCGCTGGTGAGATTGGTCTGCTACCAGAGAGGGGAGACTGCCTTTTGATCGCCGGTCAGATTGGTCTGCTACCAGAGAGGGGAGACTGCCTTTTGATCGCTGGTGGGATTGCTCTGCTGCCAGAGAGGGGAGACTGCCATTTGATCGCTGGTGGGATTGCTCTGCTACGAGAGAGCGGAGACGTCCTTTTGATCGCTGGTGGGATTGGTCTACTACCAGAGAGGGGAGACTGCATTTTGATCGCTGGTGGGATTGGTCTACTTCCAGAGAGGGGAGACTGCCTTTTGTTCGCTGGTGGGATTGGTCTGGTACCAGAGAGGGGAGACTGCCTTTTGATCGCTGGTGGGATTGGTCTACTACCAGAGAAGGGAGACTGCCTTTTGTTCGCTGGTGGGATTGGTCTGCTACCAGAGAGGGGAGACTGCCTTTTGAATACTGGTGGGATTGGTCTGCTATCAGAGAGGGGAGACTGCCTTTTGATCGCTGGTTGGAATGCTTTGCTACCAGAGAGGGGAGACTGCCTTTTGATCACTGGTGGAATTGGTCTGCTACGACAGAGGGGAGACTGCCTTTTGATCGCTGGAAGGATTGGTCTACTACCAGACAGGGGAGACTGCCTTTTGATCGCTGGTGGGATTGGTCTACTACCAGAGAGGGGAGACTGGCTTTTGATCGCTGGTGGGATTGGTCTGCTACCAGAGAGGGGAGACTGCCTTTTGATCGCTGGTGAGATTGGTCTGCTACCAGAGAGGGGAGACTGCCTTTTGATCGCTTGTAGGATTGCTCTGCTACGAGAGAGGGGAGACTGCCTTTTGAGCGCTGGTGGAATTCCTCTGCCACAGGAGAGGGGAGACTGCCTTTTGTTCGCTGGTGGGATTGCTCTGCTACCAGAGAGGGGAGACTGCCTTTTGATCACTGGTAGGATTGTTCTGCTACCAGAGAGGGGAGACTGCTTTTTGATCGCTGGTGGGATAGCTCTGCTACCAGAGAGGGGAGACTGCCTTTTGATTGCTGGTGGGATTGCTCTGCTACTAGAGAGGGGAGACTGCCTTTTGATCACTGGTGGGATTGTTCTGCTACCAGCGAGGGGAGACTGCCTTTTGATCACTGGTGGGATGCTCTACTACCAGAGAGGGGAGACTGCCTTTTGATCGCTGGTGAGATTGGTCTGCTACCAGAGAGGGGAGACTGCCTTTTGATCACTGGTGGGATTGTTCTGCTACCAGAGAGGGGAGACTGCCTTTTGATCACTGGTGGGATTGTTCTGCTACCAGCGAGGGGAGACTGCCTTTTGATCGCTGGTGAGATTGGTCTGCTACCAGAGAGGGGAGACTGCCTGTTGATTGCTGGTGGGATTGCTCTGCTACCAGAGAGGGGAGACTGCCTTTTGATCACTGGTGGGATTGTTCTGCTACCAGAGAGGGGAGACTGCCTTTTGATCGCTGGTGAGATTGGTCTGCTACCAGAGAGGGGAGACTGCCTTTTGATCGCTGGTGGGATTGGTCTGCTACCAGAGAGGGGAGACTGCCTTTTGATCGCTGGTGGGATGCTCTACTACCAGAGAGGGGAGACTGCCTTTTGATCGCTGGTGAGATTGGTCTGCTACCAGAGAGGGGAGACTGCCTTTTGATCGCTGGTGGGATTGGTCTGCTACCAGAGAGGGGAGACTGCCTTTTGATCACTGGTGGGATTGCTCTGCTGCAGCAGATGGAAAGGCCTGCCACGGTGCCCAAAGAATATTACCAAGGTTTTCTGCATTTTGGATATGGACTTGGACTATCGACTTTTTTTTTAAGTGTGACAGTTTTTATATTCTATGTCCCCCCCCCCCACCAACCGATCATTCTCTTTTTTGTGTGCGGAGGAGGGGGATTTGCA
Source organism: Mobula hypostoma (assembly GCF_963921235.1). Classification (NCBI taxonomy): domain Eukaryota; kingdom Metazoa; phylum Chordata; class Chondrichthyes; order Myliobatiformes; family Myliobatidae; genus Mobula; species Mobula hypostoma. The sequence continues at coordinate 800,313 of NC_086112.1, forward strand.
GATTAGTGTGTCTGTTCCATTTTTGTTTGTTTTTTGTGCGGGGCGGAGGGATTTGAGGTTTATGATTGTACTACCGCACGTTTCTTTCTTGGTTTCATGGCTATCTGGAAAAGAAGAATTTCAGAGTTGTATACTTTGAAGCTGTGGACCAGCTCCCTGCAGAAGAGGCTGCTTCAGCCTCTGACTCTGACCAACAATTCAATGCTTTGCTGTGTACTGCCTCTCATTTCACATGACTCCATCCAGTCAATGCCCATGATCAGGTCCATAGCTCTCTCCTATTACTGGTAATTGGACACTTTTGTCTTTAATCGCAATCCAACAGTCTGCCTCCCTGTAACATGGGAAGCCTTCCCCCAGACCAGCTTACTCTCACTCACACTCACAGGGCAGCAGAGTCAATGTGAGTTGATAAGCAGACTGCAAATGTATTAGTGATAGCACTTTCGACAAATTCCATTAACATACTCAGCTCTAGCCCTAAGATCCTGATTTCCTGTTGGGGGATTAGTTGATCTTTACCTCTTTGCAAGCAAGGTGAACAAAGACAGTTGTCCTTTTTGACTGTAGCCTCCTTGAGGACCAACATACTGATGCAATATTAATCTCTGGGGTGTCAGTTAAAACACCAGGCTACTCATTCTGATACCAGACAATTTCTAGGGCAGCCACTCATACACCCCTGCCCCTCCCTACCATGGTATTCATACAGCCTGTAATTTTCCCTCTGAATGGGCTTGCAACATCTGAAGAAGAGCCTGCCAGTGCCATGCATGAAACCACTTTCGATATTATATTTACCAATGATCCGTCCATGCTGCTGGACGTGCTATGTGCTCTCTTCAGCATGTCAACACATAAATCCATCTCACAGTACTGAATTTAAAAGTTTGCAAATTTTACTTAGTGCTTTCAACTTGATAACATCTTCACCCAATCTTCCTTCCTGTCCCTAGCTGCACATCATAGTACAGTCAATTAAAATCTGAATTAAATAACCCCATTGAAATTCTTGCAATACCCAGTCATTCTCTCTTCTCCCTCTTCCATTGGACAGAAGGTAAAAATGCCTGAAAGAGTTGCCAGGGGAAGTGGTTGAGGCCGGTACAGAGGCAGCATTTCAGAAGCACATGGATGGGTAATTGGAGGGTAGGGCTTAGAGGACGAAACACAAGAATTTGGGGTTAGCTCAGTGGGCATCATGGTTGGCATGGACTGGAAGGGCCAAAGGGATTATAATTGGAATTGGTTATTATTGTCACTGTTATTGAAATTCTACAGGTGTGCTGTGGAGGTGTGCTAGGGACTTGTAATGTCTGGCATGGAGGGGTTATTGCACAAGATTGGAAGAGGCTGCACAAAGTTGAAAACTCTACCAGCTTCATCATGGGCACTAGCCTGCCCAGCATCCAGAACAACCACATCAGGCGTTGCTCTCTCTTTGCAATAATTATTTAGTTTAATTTTTAGAAATGTATTTCTTATTGTAATTTATAGTTTTTTAAAATATGCATTGCAATTTAGCCTGGTGGGTTGGACAAACATCTCTACCAAAGGAGGTGTGAGACGCTCCTTCCCTCTGTTATCCTGCAGGTCACCCTTAGCCAAGGTGTAGCACCTGCTTGGCGGCACCCCCCCCCCCCGATCAGAGTCACTTGAAGCCATTGGAGCGGGTGGTGGATGGTCGTATGAGCCAATGCATGTCACAAGTCCTGGTTATGCAATCACTGACACCAGGCAGACAGTCTCTGAAGAGTATTGATAATGGCTGGGGTCACCCGACTGTAAAGACACCGACCAGGAGGCAATGGCAAACCACTTCTGTAGAAAAATTTACCAAGGACAATCATTGTCAAAGACCACAATCGCCCACATCATATGGCACGGCGCATAATGATAATGATGATGCAAAAGGGAGACCCCATGAAGAAAGAGGGGAGAATACAGCTGAAAACTGAACGAAGCTAGTTCGGTAAGGGAGGGCATAGAACCCCTCTAATTCTCTATAATGATGATGATGCATTGTACTGCTGCCACAAAACCACAAATTTCACGAATTTGCCAGTGATACTAAACCTGATTCTGATTCTGAGGTAGAGTGAAAAGCCTTTCTTGCATACTCTTCATACAGATCAGGTCTGTACTGGGAAGAACAAGGTAAACAATAACAATGCATATTAAAATGCAACAGGCACAGTACAGGTAACAAGGTCATAACAAGATAGGTCGTGAGATCAACATCATACTGGGGAACTATTACTACACTTTGAACGGTGCTGTAGAAGGTGTCCATGAGATACCTTCAAGCTTTTGTGTCTTCTTCTGGATGGGAGAGTGGGTATCTGGGATGGATGGGGTCTCTGACAACACTGGGTGCTTTACTGAAGCAACAAGTAATTCTGACAGTCCATGGAGGAGAGGCTGATTTCTGTGTTGAGTTGTGTCTACAGCTCTCCGCAGTGTCCTGAGGTCACATGCAGTGCAGTTGCTCACCAAACAATTATGAATCCAGACAGATTGCTCTGCAAGTTTTGATAGCCTTCCTCACTGTCCACTACATTCCCAGTCTTGGCGCCATCTGCAAATTTGCTGATCCAGTTAATCACATTATCATCCGGATCACTGATACAGACAACAAACAACAATGGACCCAGCACTGATTCCTACGGCACTCCACTAGTCACATCCCTGCAGTCAGAGACAACCATCTGCTACCACTCTCTGGCTTCCCCTGCAAAGCCAATGTCTAATCCAATTTACTACCTCATCCTGAATGCCAAGTAAGTGAATCTCCTTAACCAACTTCCCATGCACACTTTGTCAAAGGCCTTGCTGAAGTCCATGTGGACAACTCCGCTGCCTTGCCTTGATCAACTTTCCTAGTAACTTCCTCCAAAAGCTCTTTATTTTTGTTTAGACATGACCTACCACACATGAAGCCTTGTTGATTATAGTTGATTAGACCCTGTCTATCAAAATATTTCTATAAAATAGGCCAGTGAGCCTGACTTTGATTGTTGGAAGGTATTCTAAGGGCTATATCCTGTCCCTTAGAATACCTTCCAATAAGCAAAGTCAGGCTCACTGGCCTATAACTTCCTTGCTTAGAGTCTTTCTTAAACCATATAACAATATTAGCTATCATCTGTCCTCAACCCCTCACCTGTGGTTAAGGACATTTTAAGTATCTCTGCTAGGGACTTGTAATGTCTACATTAGCCTCCCACAGGGCCCTGGGAATTTATCCACTTTCATTTTCCTCAAGCCAGCAAACACCTCCTCCTCTGTTATCTGGATAGTGTCCATGACCTCACAACTGCTTTGTCTCACAACTATATATCCTGTGTCATCTCCTCGGTAAATACAGTTGCAAAAATTCCATTTCAGATCTCCCCCATCTCTTTCAGCTCCATGCATAGATGACCACTCTGATTTTCCAGAGGACTAATTTTGTCCCTTGCTGTCCCATTGCTCTGAACATATCAGTAGAAGCCTTTGGGATTCTTCTTAACCTTGTCTGCTCGAGCAAACTCATGTCTTCTTTTAGCCCACCCAATTTCATTCCTAAGCATTCTCTTGCCTTTCTTATACTCCATAAGTACCAGATTTGTTCCTTCCTGCCTATACAGTACCTGCTATAGACAAGGGGTGATTGATAAGTTCGTGGCCCAAGGTAGAAAGAGTCAATTTTAGAAAGCAACATAGTCCCCTCCTACATTTACACACTTAGTCCAGCGGTCGTGGAGCATACGGATCCTGGACCTCCAGAAAGTGTCCACAGCAGGGGTGATTGAGAAGTTTGTTGTCTAAGGTAGAAGGCGAATAGTTATACAGCTCTCGTTACGTGCACATGCAGTTCAATTCTTTGAGTGATTATGCAGAAAGTTTGAAGTTAATAACTCATCTCCTTCAACCTTAGGCCACGAATTTATCAACCACCCCTGCTGTGGACACTTTCTGAAGGTCCGAGATCCGTATGCCCCATGACCGCTGGACTAAGTACGTAAATGTAGGAGGGGACTATGTTGAAAAATAAATGTGCAAGGTTTTCTAAAATTGACTCCTTCTACCTTGGGGCACGAACTTATCAATCACCCTTCGTACCTCCTTCTTTTTCTTAACCTGGGACTCAATATCTCTTGACTAACTTAAGTCCACACATCAAGAGCACATAACCCTATAAATGTGACAGAATGAGCATCTCATAAAATGACCCTCTTGTTCGACATATCAGCCTAATCCCTTGCAGAGAAGAAAGCAGCAGCCAAGGAGAAATTCACAGAAGTAAACATTCACACATTGGCCTATTCAGTCCCTCCACAACCCAATGAACCAGGTTTGAAGTAAGTCTTCCTCAATCTCAAGGGACTGCCCAAAAAGTATACGTAACATTTTAATTCAGGTTTCCAGCATCCATATTTCACTTTTATATTCTTAGTCAGAAAGGAAACTCACAAAAATTGATTTTTTTTAAAAAACTGAGATTTAGACTATGGACAAATCAGGGTACCAGAGTTAGTGACACTAACATCAAACAACTCTAAACACAAAATAATCTGCAGATGCTGGGGTCAAAGCAACACTCACAACACGCTGGGTTTTAGCTTCATTTTCCCAGTTTTAATCTCACTTTGACAAAATCTGGATGCAGAATTTAAAAGTAAACAAACCTTTTGTGGAATTTGCCCAAGTGCTTCAGCAAGTAAATTGGCTTTTTCATCGGTAAGGTTCCTTACCAAGGAACCCAGGGAAAATATCACAATCCCATGCTCCCCTGAGCTCTGAACAAATTCTTCCATCTCCTGTGAAACAACAAATTATCAAGTCACACAGAGGTATCACACACCGAGGACTTTCAAATGACATGGCACCCTTTCAAAAATGGGCTTTTGGCCCAAAACCTTCCAGAGAAGAAAGCAGCAGCCAAGGAGAAATTCAGAGAAGTAAACATTCAGCTGACTGTGGTCTTTGCAGATCAGCATCTCACCACTGACATCACGGTACTAATTCCATCATTAAACTAATTCCCCCCACTCTTTAGATTACTTGACAACTTGAGGTTTTGCTACTATTCCTTCCTGTGGCTGGTTCAACAGAATTAAAATGAGCTGTAAAGAATGTGGAAACTAAAATTCAAAAGTACATTTATTATCGAAGAATGTAAACTATACACAACCTGAGATTCACCTCCTTACAGGCAGCCACAAAACATGGATACCCAATAGATCTCATTAAAAAACAAGACCGTTAAACACCTAATGTTTTGTATTTGAATTTATTTAAATATTACACACATCCCGCAATGAGGAAATAAAATCTTTGTGTTATGACTCTAGCACAATGTACAAACATGTGAATTTACAAGTCTAATGGCTTGTCCCGCAGCTTGTTGGTTCTAGCTTTAATGCTGCGGTGGTGTCTGCCAGATGGAAGAACCTTAAAAAGTTTATGGTTGGGGTGACTGGTGACCCCGATGATCTTCCAGGCCCTTTTTACAAACCTGCTGCTGTAAGTGTCCTCACTGGAGGAAAGTTCCCATCCATAGATGCGCTGGGCTGTCCGTACCACTCTCTGCAGTGCCCAGCGATCAAGGTTGGTGCAGTTCCCGTACCAGGCAGTGATAGTCAGTCAGTATGCTCTCAATGGTGCCCCTGTAGAAGGTCTTGTGGATTTGGGGGCTCATGCTAAACTTTTTCAGTCTCCTGGGGTGGAAGAGACGCTGTTGTGCTTTTTTTGCCATAAAGCCAGTGTGTAAAATCTAGGTGAGATTTTCGGTGATGTGTATGCCGAGGAACCACTCGCCCTCTCAGCTGCAGACCCATTGATGTTGATCGGGGCAAGCCTATCTACATTCCTCCGGTAATCCACAATCAGCTTTTTTGTTTTTTGGATACTGAGGAAGAGGTTGTTATCCTGGCACCACTGTGTCAGGGTGTTAACCTCTCCTCTGTACGTTTTCTCATCACTGCTAGAAATAAAGCTGATCAAAGTCATGTCATCTGTGAATTTAATCAGATTGGAGCTGTGTGGCAGCACAGTCGTGGGTGTAAAGGGGGTAGAGGAGGGGACTCAGGACACAACCCTGGGGGGCACCTGTGTTGAGGGTCAGAGGGGCAGAGGTGCCTCTGAAAGCCCGTTCTTACCACCTGTCAGTGATCCGATAGGAAGTCCAGGATCCAGCTGCACAAGGTGGGGTACAGGCCGAGGTCTCTGCGCTTCCTGTCAGATCTGGAGGGAACCATGCTGTTGACTGCTGAACTGTAGTCCAGGAACAGCGTTCTAACATATGCATCCCTCTTCTGCAGGTGAATGAGGACGGTGTGTACGGCTGTGGCTATGGCGTCATCAGTAGACTGGTTCCGTTGGTAGGCAAATTGTAGGGGGTCCAGTGTAGGTGGTAGCATGCTGCAGATATAGTCTTTAACCAGCCTCTCAAAGCACTTGTTTATAATTGTGGTGTGTGCGATAGGGTGCCAGTCGTTCGGGCATGCTACCTTGTTTTTTTTTTAGGTACAGGGACAATGATGGATGATTTGAAACAGGAGGGCACTACACACTGGGAGAGGGAGAGATTAAAAATGTCTGTAAGTACATCAGCCAGCTGTTCTGCACATACTTTGAGGACGTGCCCTGGGATGCTGTCCTGCCCTGCCGCCTTGTGGCTGTTGACACGTTGGAATGTTCCAAGTACTTCAGCCTCGGAGATAATCAAGGTGCAGGTCTCATCGGCAGCTCTCCCTGGGAGCCTGTGTTCTATGCACTTCAGTCCTACCAATCTTGAATCAAGCGTAAAAAAACATCTAGCTTGTCCAGGAACGAGGCAGCAATGTTGGCCTGTACCACTGCATTTCCTCTTGAAGCCTACAACGACGAAGACTCATTCAGCTCTCCCCACGCTCACAGAGTGGGACAAACGTCTGGACAACTGGCTCAGGAAGGCAAATACAATGTGAGCATTCATTTCAAGAAGTCTGGAATACAAGAGCAGGGATGTGTTAGTGAGGTTTTATAAGGCACTGGTGAGGCCTCTCCTTGAGTACAGTTTTGGGCTCCTCATCTAAGAAAAGATGTGCTGGCATTGGAGAAGGTTCAGAGGAGTTCACAAGGATGATTCCAGGATCGAAAGGGTTATCATACAAGGAATGTTTGATAGCTTTAAGTCGGTACACACTGAGCTTAGAAGGACAAGGGGGATCTCACTGAAACCTAGACAGAGGTTTAATGATCAATGGGGTACCTCAGGGATCTGTTCTGGGATCACTTCTCTTCGTGATTTTTATAAACGACCTGGATGAGGAAGTGGAGGGATGAGTTAGTAAATTTGCTGATGACACAAAGGTTGGGGGTGCTGTGGATAGTGTGAAGGCTGTCAGAGGTTACAGCGGGACATCGATAGCATGCAAAACTGGGCTGAGAAGTGGCAGATGGAGTTCGACCCAGATAAGTGTGGGGTGGTTCATTTTGGTAGGTCAAATATGATGGCAGAATATATTATTAATGGTAAGACTCTTGGCAGTGTGTAGGATCAGAGGGATTTTGGGGTCCGAGTCCACAGGACGCTCAAAACTGCTGCGCAGGTTGACTCTGTGGTTAAGAAAGCATACTTCATCAACCATGGGACTGAATTTAAGGGCCGAGAAGTAATGTTACAGCTGTATGGAACCCTGGTCAGACCCCATGTTGGAGGTACTGTGCTCAGTTCTGGTTCTCTCACTACAGGAAGGATATGGAAACTATAGAAAGGGTGCAGAGATTTACAAGGATGTTACCTGGATTGGGGAGCATGCCTTATGAGAATAGGTTGAGTGAACTCAGCCTTTTCTCCTTGGAGTGGCAGAGGATGAGAGGTGACTTGACAGAGGTGTATAAGATGATGAGAGGCATTGATCATGTGGATAGTCAGAGGCTTTTTCCCAGGGCTGAAATGGCTAACACAAGAGGACAAGGTTTTAAGGTGCTTGGAAGTAGGTACAGAGGAGATGTCAGGGATAAGTTTTTTATGCAGACAGCCGTGAGTACATGGAATGGGCTGCCGGCAACGGTGGTGGAGACGAATAAATAGGGTCTTTTAAGAGACTCCTGGATAGTTACATGGAGCTTAGAAAAATAGAGGGCTATGGGTAACCCTAGGTAGTTTCTCAGGTAAGGACACTTTTGGCATAGCTTTGTGGGCTGAAGGGCCTGTATTGTGCTGTGGGTTTTTTTAAGTTTCTATCTATATAATGGCTGACCTGGCAGTGAAGGCTAATTGCTTAACAATGCAATAACGTGTAATCAATGACTGCTGTGTGCCTACAATTAAGCAACAAGATCTAGTAATTAGAAATAAAATAGCAATCCAAATCACGCGGCCTGGTACCTGTAAAAGTTGCCACCAGCTGAACCTAGGGCTTTCACAAATAACACGAAACATCCTTTTCTCCCCTCTTCGGCCCCACTCCTCAGCCATCTCCCTGTAACCTTTGATGCCATGTCCACTAAGAACCTATCCAGCTCTGCCTTAAAGACACCCAACAACCTGGCCTCCATAGCTGCCTGTGGTAAAAATTCCACAAATTCACCACCCTCTGGCGAAAGAAATTTTTCCTCATCTGTTTTAAATGGATGCCCCTTGATCCTAAGGCTGTGCCTTCTTGTCCGAGGCTCTCCCACCATGGGAAACATCCTGGCCCTTGATATCGGGGACTATTATTGGACAGATGTTCCTAAATTTTTTGTGCATAGGTGGCCTTTTCTCTCTTGATGCCTACGGTGAGGTTTCTCCTGACTGCTCTGAGAGCTGTTCTGTTCTAAAAGCAGTGTCCTGGGCTTTTAGTCAGTAACACACCTCTGCATTCAGTCAAAACTTCAGGTTGGGCTGTGAGATGACTGTTCTTGAGTATCAACATTGTCTACTGTAGCTGGTGACAGATGAGGCATATTCCTCCAGGTCTGTGTCTTCTTCATATTGTGGTGGCCTCCTTGAACATCTGCCATTTCGTCAGTTCAAAATAGTCCTGGAGCATAGAAGGTGCTTCATTAAACTGTACAGTGATGGTCTTCTTGACTGATTATTCCATTTTCAGCATTGGTCAATATAATCATAGTCATACTTTATTAATCCCTGGGGAAATTGGTTAAATATGCTGGAATTAACATGATGGAGATGACACAGGTACAGCAAAGGGGCTGATGTTTAAAGGGCTCAGAAAGCCACTCTGTTAAGGGAAGTTAGAATGCTGTCCATAAGACATTGGAGCAGAAGTAGGTCATTCAGCCCATCAAGTCTGCTCCACCATTCAATCACAGGCTGATCCAATTCTTTCAGTCATCCCCACTCCCCTGCCTTCTCCCATACCTTTTGATGCCCTGGCTAACCAAGAACCTATCTATCTCCGCCTTAAATACACCCAATGACTTGGCCTCCGCAGCCACTCGTGGCAACCAATTCCACAGATTTACCACCCTCGGACTAAAGTACTTTCTCCTCATCTTTGTTCCAAATGGGCTTCCTTCAATCTTCCAGTTGTGCCCTCTTGTCCTAGACTCCCCTACCATGGGAAATAACTTTCCATATCTAATCTGTTCAGGCCTTTTAACATTCTGAATGTTTCTATGAGATCCCCCCTCATTTTCCTGAACTCCAGAAAATACAACCCAAGAGCTGCCAGACGCTCCTCATATGGTAACCCTTTCATTCCTGGAATCATTCTTGCAAACCTTCTCTGAACCCTCTGCAATGTCAGTATATCCTTTCTGAAATAAGGAACCCAAAACTGCACACAACACTCCAAGTGTGGTCTCACGAGTGCCTTATAGAGCCTCACCATCACATCCCTGCTCTTATATTCTATACCTCTAGAAATTAAAGCCAACATTGCATTCGCCTTCTTCACCACCGACTCAACCTGGTGGTTAACCTTTAGGGTATCCTGAACAAGGACTCCCAAGTCCTTTTGCATCTCTGCATTTTGAATTCTCTCCCCATCTAAATAATAGTCTGCCCATTTGTTTCTTCCACCTAAGTGCATGACCATAAAATTTCCCTCATTGTATTTCATTTGCCACTTCTTTGCCCATTCCCTTAAACTATCTAAGTCTCTCTGTAGGCTGTTTCCGCAACATGACCTGATCCTCCACCTATCTTTGTATCATTGGCAAATTTAGCCACAAATCCATTAATCTCATGTCCAAATCATTGACATACGTCATAAAAAGCAGCGGTCCCAACACCGACCCCTGTGGAGCTCCACTGGTAACCAGCAGTCAGTCAGAATAGGATCCTTTTATTCCCACTTTCTGTTTTCTGCCAATCAGCCAATGCTCCACCCATGCTAGTAACTCCCCTGTAATTTCATGGGCTCTTATCTTGCTAAGCAGCCTCATGTGCAACACCTTGTCAAAGGCTTTCTGAAAATCCAAATATACCATATCTACCGCATCTCCTTTGTCTACCCTGCTTGTAACTTCCTCAAAAAATTGCAGTAGGTTTGTCGGGCAGGATTTTCCTTTCAGGAAACCATGCTGGCTTTAGCTTATCTTGTCATGTGCCTCCAGGTACTCTGTAATCTCATCCCTAACAATCAATTCCAACAAATTCCCAACAACTGATGTCAAGTTAACAGGTCTACAGCTGTCTCCCTCCCTTCTTATATAGTGGAGTAACATTTGCAATTTTCCAGTCATCCAGTACAATGCAAGAATCTATCGATTCTTCAAAGGTCATTGTTAATGCCTCCACAATCTCTCCAGCTACTTCCTTCAGAACCTGAGGGTGCATTCCATCAGGTCCAGGAGATTTATCCACTCCCAGACCATGAAGCTTCCTGAGCACCTTCTCAGTCGTAATTTTCACTGCACAAACTTCACTTCCCTGACACTCTTGAATGTCCGGTATACCGCAGATGTCTTCCACTGTGAAGACTGATGTAAATTACGCATTCAGTTCCTCTGCCATCTCTGCATCTCTCATTACAGTATCTCCAGCATCATTTTCTATTGGTCCTATATCTACCCTCAACCCTCTTTTACCCTTTATATACTTAAAAAAAGCTTTTAGTATCTTCTTTGATATTAGTCACCAGCTTCCTTTCATAATTCATCTTTTCCTTCCTAATGACCTTCTTAGTTTCCTGCTGCAAGTTTTTAAGAGCTTCCCAATCCTCTGTCTTCCCACTAGCTTTGGCTTCCTTGTATGCCTTCTCTTTTGATTTTACTTTGGCTCTGACTTCACTTGTCAGTCATGGTAATGTCCTTCTTCCACTCAAAAATTTCTTCTTATTTGGAATATATCTGTCTTGCACTTCCCTCATTTTTCACAGAAACTCCAGCCATTGCTGCTGTGCTGTCCTTCCTGCTGGTATCCCTTTCCAGTTAACCTTGGCCAGTTCCCCTCTCATGTCATTGTAATTTTCTTTATTCCACTGATATACTGACACATTGGAATTTTACTCCTTCTCAAATTTCAAAGTGAACTCCATCATATTGTGATCACTGTCCCCTAAGGGTTCTTTAACCTTAAGCTCTCTTATCACCTCCGGATCATTGCACAACCCCCAGTCCAGCACAGCCGATCCCCTAGTGGGCTCAACAACAAGCTGTTCCAAAAAAGATGTCCCTTAGACATTCTACAAATTCTCTTCTCTTGAGGTCCAGTACTGACCTGGTTTTCCCAACCCACTTTCATGTTAAAATCCCCTATGATTATAATGACATTGCCCCTCTGACATGCCTTTTCTATCTCTTGGTGTAATTTGTAATCCACATCCTGGCTGCTGTTTGGGGGGCTGTATACAACCGCCATTAGGGTCCTTTTACCTTTGCCATTTCTTAACTCAACCTTTCAGAGACTCTACACCTTCCGATCCTATGTCATCACTTTCTAATGATTTAATATTATTTCTTATACACAGGGCCACACCACCCCCTCTGCCTACTAACCTATCTTTCCAATACATCATATATCTTTGGATGTTCAGCTCCCAAAGGCAGCCATCCTTTAGCCAAGTTTCAGAGATGGCCACAATGTCATACCTGCCAATCTGTAGCTGAACTTCAAGATCGTCCATTTTATTTCTTATGCTGCGTGCATTCAAATATAACACTTTCAGTCCAGTATTTGTTGCTTTCTGTTTTAACTGCACCACGCCTCTATTGCCCTCTAACTCATCCCATTGGCTGTGATTATGCCTCACCTCCTGCCTGTTCTTCCTATCATCTCTGTCGCACGCTATCTTTGATTTATTTCTGTTTTCCCCTTCCTCAGCCCTATCACTCTGGTTCCCATCCCCCTGCTAAATTAGTTTAAACCCTCCCTAACAGCTCTATTAAACCTGCCTGCTAGGATATTGGACCTCTTTGGGTTCAGGTGTAACCCGTTCTTTTTGTACAGGTTGTACCTCCCCCAGAAGAGGCCCCAGTGATCCAGGAACCCAAAGCCCTGCCCCCTGCACCAGTCTCTTACCCACGCATTAATATGCCTGATCATGCTATTTCTGTGCTCGTTAGCACGTGGCATCGGAAGCAATCCTGAGATTACTACCCTGGACATCCTGCTTTTCAGCTTCCTACCCAACTCCCTGAATTCTCTTTTTCTACTTATGTCATTGGTACCAACGTGTACCAAGACTTCTGGCTGTTCACCCTCTCCCTTCAGAATACTTTTCACCTGATCCAAGACATCCCGTACCCTAGCACCTGGGAGGCAACACACCATGTGGGTATCTCTATCAGGTTGACAGAACCTCCTGTCTGGTTGCCTCACCATTGAATCCCCTATGACTATTGCATTCCTCATCTTCTCCTCTCTCTTCTGCACCACGGAACCAGGCTCAGTGGCAGAGACCGGATCGCCGTGGTCGTCCTTTGTCAGGTCACCTGCCCTCAACAGCATCCAAAACTAGATTACGATTACTGAGGGAGATGACCACAGGGGTGTTCTCTACTGTCTGAACTCTTCCCTTCCCTTCCCTGACCATCACCCACTTGTCTAACTCCTGCAGCCTTGGGGTGACTAACTCCTTGTAGCTCCAAACTATCTCCTGTCACTTTCCCTAATAAGCTGTAGGTCATCAAGCCGCAGCTCCAGATCCCTAACACGGTCTCTCAGGAGCTGTATCTCGGTGCACCTGGTGCAGATGTGGCCATCTGGGAGACTGGAAGATTCCCACATCTGACACCCAGAATAAGGCACTAACCCAATAGACATGCTCTCTATTCCTCAAAAAATGCAAAGGAAAAACAAAGTCCACTTCCCCAATTACCTCGCCGAAGCCCACTTTTGCTGAAGCCCAAATGAGCCAAAGCCCTAGCACTCTGATAGCTCTCCAACTCGCGATTGGTGCTTCGATTATAGCCAAGCTCTCGCGAAGCTCTCCCTTTTAAACTTCTCTCCTGGACCTATGTGCCACCTCCTCTCTCGTAGCTCTCCCACTCACGATTGCCAGTGACAACTATATGCCAACTCATAACTACAACTGGAACAACCTGGCACCTCAGAAATGTGCACCATGAGATGCCAAGGACCACCACTAGCAGTAGAAATGTACAGTACACCTCAACAATCTGTAACTTCATGGCCCCGCACATCCCTCACTTCAAGATAAGCAAGCCAAAGCTGAGCAAAAGGTGTAGAAGAGCATGTGGGCAGAGTAATCGAATGTACTTAGAAATGAGGCATGAGGCTGAGATACAGAACTAACAAAATCTTAGGTAGTGGACACATCTCAGCAATCCTCCTGCCAATGGATCCAATAAAAGTGTTTTACAACTGGCAAATCTCTTCCAGTTGTGTATATTGATGAAAAATTTCACTGGAAGGGACAACTGATAAATGTCACCAGCCTCAAAAATAAAAGCACAACTTGGAAATACTCAGTTGTACAGCCAGCTGCTCTCTTGAGAAGGAAAGAAAGCTGACAGCATCCATGCGTGGTCGGGGGGTGGACTCTCCCATTGGTGTTGCCCTCCAGTGTTCAACCAGCAGAATGGTAAGCTGGATTGCGTCATGTACATGTTGATATGTGGACCGCCAAAAACTGCTTGTTCTTACCAGAAACAGCTATGCACCATCAACTTACAGGACATGTCACTCAAGGACTTGGGCTATATCTATATTGTGTGAAAGTACATTTACTGCTATCTTATAAGTGCTATACGCTGTGATGGCTGTCGATACGGGGTTTTGCACCTTAGCTTCAGAGGAACACTGTTTCATTTGGTTGTATTCATGGCTGTTCATGTATGGTTGAATGTCAATTAAAAACTTGAACTAATGTTTCAACTTAATAAGTTTCCATGTGAATCTGATTCATTAAAAGGTATTCAGCTTAGAATATCCCTGTTTTCCTCCAAGATGTAACTGAAATGTTTGCAGTATTTCTATCTTAATTTCAGAATCGGTGAAAGATTTTGGTCCCACATCATTTAATAAAATCTTTCCCCAAATGCTTTATCAATGAAAGCAGAGTCCCTGTGAGAGGGAGGTATAAATGAATAGTGTCAAATGCCTGCCTGGGTGAGACACAGGGAATGGTTATGAAATCTGTCGCAGAAGCTCTGTCGTTTCATCTGTTTTATATGGCAAAGATTTCACTTTTTCTTTCTGGCTTACCTGAGGCAGGGGATTTGCTGGCCGACAGTGAAGCCCTCCTACAAACACAAAATTGGGCAGCAGTGGACGAGGAAATTCAAAATCCCAATATGTTCGAATCAGCCAAATGTCTGCCTTGCCCATTGTCTCACACAAAGTTGTTGGTTCACCTAATATAAACAGCAAAAGAACAAACAGGAGATTTTTAGAATTAATTCCATTTCTGAGAATCATTTCTGAGAATCTCTGTATTGGTAGCATTATTTAAAATAAAACAGAAATCAGTTTCACTTTGTTTGCTTAGGGATACATCCTCCTGTTGAATACCATTCTAGAAAGACTCATCTACAGCCACCAATCAACTCATGGTCTCTTGCCTGTTCCTAAGATGAATGCTGGCAACCAACTCTCCACTGTTTCTCCATTCCAACTTCCTGATTACTGTTACAATGCTACAACTGTTACAAACTGTGAGGTGATTCACTTTGGAAGGTCAACTTTGAAGGCAGAAATACAGGGTTAATGGCAAGATTTGAAGAAGTGTAGAGAATCAGAGGGATCTTGGGATCCAAGTGTATAGATTCCTTTATTATCAACGCATGTCACCATAGATCTCTCTCTCAAAGTTGCCACAGAAATTAATGAGGACCTCCAAACCCCTCTCTTCCAAGTACTTTTCCAAACTTTTCTTAAATGTTGCCAATTGAACCCATATCCTCCACTTCCACTGGCAGCTCATCCTACACTCTCACCACCCTCTGAGTAAAAAGTTCCCCTTAGGATCCCCTCGAATATTTCATTTTTCACACTTGACCTACAACCTCTAGTCCTACTCTCACCAAGCATGGAATAACAGTTTGGTATGGATTTAGATGAGCCGAATTGCCTGTTTCTGTGCTGTATTGCTCTATGACGCGATCACTTGAATAGTCAAAGTCTGATCAGGAATAGTCAGCATATGAGGAGGTCATGTCTGACAAATCTTTGAGTTTTTTAAAGAACTAAGGGGATAGGTGAATGTTATCTATAGGGGCAAGGTCTCACATGGCAGGCTAATCTGGAAGAGTTGGTCCCCAAGGAAGGGTCTTGGCCTGAAGCGTTGACTGTTTATTCATTTCCAGAGATGCTGCCTGACCTGCTGAGTTCCTCCAGTATTTTCTGTGTTTTGTGAGGTTTCTGGTGTCTTTCCCTTTCCTTTCCAGTTGCAAAGAAGGGTCTTGGCCAGAAACATCCACTGTTTATTAATTTCCAAAGATACTGCCCAACCTGCTTATACCTCCAGCACTTTGTTTGTGTTGCTTTGGAAGATTAGATTACATGGGATTCACGGGAAGCTAGCAAGGAAGATTCAAACTCACATGAATTGCTATCAGGAAGAAGGTACAGGAGCCTCAGGACTCACACCAGAGGATGACTTCATTCAACTTCTCTTATCCAATTAAGATGTTCACAAAACCAACAGACTCACTTTCAATGATACTTCACCTCATGTTCTTGATATTATTTGCTTATTTATTTATTATCTCTTTGTATTAGCACAGTTTACTGTCATTCGCACACTGGTTTGACGCCAAATGGGGTGATATTTCATTGATTTTATTGTGGTTATTATTCTATTATGGATTTGCTGAGTCTGCCCACATGAAAATAAATCTCAGAGTTGTATATGTAGCCCCCTGGTAAGCCTCAGGCTCACTCAGCTCACTTCCATCTGGGGAGAGCAGCCTTCAGCCCCGCCAAACTGGGTAATCAAGTTTGGGTGGATGCTGTGTGTTGTGTCCCCTGTGTAACATCAGTACCCTGAAATAACATTCAGTCCACAATGTGCCGTTAAACGATTAAGATTTTATATTTAAGTATGGGGTTAGTAGATAACAAAAGAAAAGGAAAACAAATAAAAAGCGCCAATAATCTCATAAACATGTCCAGTGCACAAACGTTGGAGCTCACGGATTCCCTGACGCTGATCCTCCTTTGCTCGTCGTTGACCCCTGGGCTCCCACCCCGAGCCCAGGCCCAGTGGGTCCGGCAACCATCTCCTCAAGCCACCTCTTCGCGCCTTCCCCCCAAAGCCTGCACAACTAACAGCTTTCACACAGACAGAAAGAATAACATCTATCCCAATTAGTTAACAAATGAATACAAGTCCCATTATCACTAATTATAATCCAAACATACTGCTATAGAGAACCACTGTCTCAACAGTTAACAGTACAGAGAAGCCATTTTATTCGCCATAGCAGTAACATAGAAGAAACCCTTACATATATGACGACATGTATATCCTTTAGTAATAAATTTACTTTGAACTTTGAACTACCTCGATGATAGAAGCATAGGGTGATGGGTGATGGTTGATGGTCGATTCTCCAACTGGAGATCTGGGACTAGTGGGCTGCCCCAGAATTTAGTGCTGGGCCTCTGTTATTTTGATGTTAATATACGTAGCATGGTTAACATGTTTGCTGAGAATATGAAATTAAGAGTCTTTCTTTTCAAATCTTTTTATTGTATATATATATATAGGAAAAATAACATGAGTACATCGAAGTAACAACACTTACAATACCTCAAAAAAAAACCCATCATCTTAAGGATTGAAAACAAAATTTTGTGATAACAAAAAAAACCTACTAAGCAGGAAAATGAGGAAAAAAAAGAACCCATTAGGTGTACAACCCCGGAGCCATGCGTCATACAAAAAGCTTCTAAAAATAAACATCAAACCGCCAGCAAGAAAAGAAAATATACTAAAAGAATTTACAATTAGATCGTGGAAAAATTTCATCAATTAACTCAAATGATAATAACGAGCAAATAAGCCCCATCTTTTCTCAAAATCAAATAAAGGTTCAAAGGTTCGACTTCTAATTTTCTCCAAACTAAGACATAGCATCACTTGAGAGAACCATTGTGACAAAGTGGGAGCTGATGTCTCCTTCCATTTCAACAAAATGGCCCTCCTAGCTACCAATGTAACAAATGCAATAATATCTTGGTCAGACACAGAAATACCATGAATATTTTGAGGAACTATTCCAAAAAGCACAGTTAATTTATTAGGTTGTAAATTAATTTTAAGTGCTTTAGAATTGTTGAGAAAACCGACTTCCAGAACTGTTCCAATATAGAACAAGACCAAAACATATGTGTCAGTGTAGCTATCTCAGTTTTACATCTATCACAATGACTATCAACATTAGGAAACATTTTAGAAAGTCTCTCCTTTGTCAAATGATAGCGATGTACAATTTTAAATTGAATCAATGAATGGTTAGCATGAATTGAAGAAGAATTAACCAACTTCAATATCCATATCCAATCCTCGGTCATAAAAGTCAAATTAAATTCCTTTTCCCAATCCAGTTTAATCTTAGATAAAGGACGCTTATCCCACTGTAATAATAAATTATAAATTCTTCCAATAGAACCCTTAATCAAAGGATTCATACTCATAACAGTATCTAACAGGTCAGCCTCCAATATGTAAGGGAAATTACTTAAATATTTTTGTAAATAATGTCTAACTTGAAGGTATTGCAAAAAGTGTGAAGATGGAAGAGAATATTTATCAGTTAATTGTTCAAAGGACATCAATCTAACTTCTTTAAATAAATCCAAAAAAGAATTAATACCTTTATTTTTCAAAGTAGAAAAATTGGATCACTCAAAGAAGGCTTAAAAAAGTAATTTCGGTAAATTAAACTACAAAGTTTAAATTTTTTAAGATTAAAAGAATTGCGGAACTGGAGCCAAATTTGTAAAGAATACTTAATCACAGGATATAAGTTTAAATTAACAACTTTACCTAATTGCATAGGTAAAGGAGCCCCCAATAACGAAGTTAAATAAAACTGTTTTACAACTTTTAGTTCCAGATCTACCTAAATTGGCCGATCAGTCTTATCAACCCAGTATAACCAAAAAGACATATATCGCAGATTAACAGCCCAATAATACATTCTAAACTTAGGCAAAACAAGACCTCCATCCTTTTTCAATTTTTGTAAATGACATTTACTAATTCTTGGTCTTTTATTATTCCAAATAAAAGATAAAATAATAGGATCAATCCGATCAAAAAACTTCCTGGTCAAAAAAACAGGAATATTCTGAAATAAATATAAAAATTTCGGTAGAATCATCATTTTAACCATATGAATACGACCAACAAGTGCAATTGTAAGTGGACTCCATCTACTAAATAAGTATTTCATAGAGTCTACTAAGGGAACAAAATTAGCTTTATAAAGATCCTTACATTATTTAGTAATTATAATACCTAAATATCTAAAAGAGTCTGAAACTTTGAAAGCAGTATTATCATATATAGAAACAGAATTATTTAAAGGAAATAATTCACTTTTACTAAAATTAATTTTATATCCTGAAAAACCTCCAAATTCATTAAATAATTTTAACAGGGCAGGAATGGATTTGTCAGGGTTAGATATATAAACCAATAAATCATCAGCATAAAGAGAGACCTTATGCATGGTCTCATTCACAAATATCCCGTGGATATTTTTAGCTACACGAAGAGCAATAGCAAGGGGTTCTAATATTAAATTAAACAACAAAGGACTTAATGGACAGCCTTGCCTTGTTCCCCGTGAAAGCTGAAAAAAAGGAGACCTACAATTGTTAGTAACAACAGTAGCAATAGGGGCTTTATATATCATTTTAATCCAATTATTAAAATTAACACCGAAGCCAAATTTCTCTAAAACATTGAATAAATATTTCCATTCGACTCGGTCGAACGCTTTTTCAGCATCCAAAGATACAACACATTGTGGAATTTTAGAAGAGGATGAATATATAATATTAAGTAGTCTCCGAACATTTGAAAAGGAATAGCAACCCTTTATAAAGCCTGTTTGATCTTTACAAATAATTTTACCCAAAATATTCTCCAACCAATTGGCCGTTATCTTTGACAAGATTTTAGCGTCAACATTCAGTAATGAAATAGGTTTATACGAAGCACAGTCAGTAGGATCTTTATCTTTTTTAAGAATTAAAGAAATAGAGGCCTCATAAAAAGTAGAGGGTAAATCACCTTTCACAAAAGAATCCTTAAACATTTCCAACATATACGGAGAGAGCAATTTTCCAAATTTTTTATAAAATTCAACTGGATAGCCATCAAGTCCTGGGGACTTACCAGATTGCATTGAAAAAATAGCTTTATGAATTTCGGCTTCAGTAATTTGAGCATCGAGAATCTTTTGATCCTCAGCCGAGATTTTAGGAAAAACAATCTTTCGTAAAAAGGCATTCATTTCAGAGGAATCTAATGGACATTGAGATTTATATAGCTCAGCATAAAAGTCTTGAAAAATCTTATTAATTTCCTCATATTCCTGAGCTGGTACCATCTTTCCTACGAATTTTCATAATTTGCCTTTTGCCTGCAGCCATTTTTAATTGAGATGCAAGCAGTTTATTATTTTTATCTCCAGACATATAAAATTGGCTCTTTAACTTAAGCAAATAACCTTCAATGGGATGAGTTAATAACAGGTTATATTGTGATTGAAGTTCCACCCTTTGTTTAAATAAATCAGTATTGGGGGAAATTGCATAAATATTATCTAAATCTTTAATTTGTTTTGAAATTCTATCTAATTCTGCTTTAGTTTGTTTTTTAAGTTTAGTTTAGCTGAATAAGAAATAATCTGACCGCATAAAAACGCTTTAAATGTACCCCATATAACTAATTTAGACATACCCCCTCTATCATTAAAAAGAAAAAATTCCTTTATCTGGGTTTCAATGAAAGTGACAAAGTCAGAGTTTTGCAATAATGTCTGACACATGCGCCAAGGTGGGCGGGCAAGAGTGACATCGTCAAATTCAAAAGACAAGCTCAGAGGCGTCATATTCGCAGGTTTTAACACTAGGCAAGAAGCGGGGATCGATTATAATATAATCCATCCTCGAATATTTTTTATAAACGTGTGAGAAGAAAGAATATTTTCTATTGTCGGGATGAAGATACGTCCACAAATCAATCAAAAGGAATTAATAAATGACGCGGCCTGATTTGGAAGTCGCTGATTGGTTGAGCTCTTATCAATCATAGGATTTAAACAAGAATTAAAATCCCTACCCATTATGAGCATATATTCATTTAAGTCAGGCAGTAAAGCGAATACCTTTTTAAAAAAAGGATCATCTAAGTTGGAACCATACAAATTAACCAAAACAACTTTTCTATTACAGATTGTTCCTTTAACAATTAAGAATCTACCATTAGAATCTGATTCAATATCCTCTTGAATAAATATATTAGGTTTAATGAAAATAGACACGCCTTTTGTTTTACTCTGAGAAGTGGAGTGGAATTGCAAACCATTCCACCATCTACAAAATCTATTTTGATCTCCCGCCCTGATATGTGTCTCTTAAGCAAAAATTATATCAGGTTGGAATCGGTTAATAATTTTAAAACAACATACATCAAAGTTGCTGGTGAACGCAGCAGGCCAAGCAGCATCTATAGGAAGAGGCGCAGTCGACGTTTCAGGCCGAGACCCTTCGTCAGGACTAACTGAAGGAAGAGTGAGTAAGGGATTTGAAAGTTGGAGGGGGAGGGGGAGATGCAAAATGATAGGAGAAGACAGGAGGGGGAGGGATAGAGCCGAGAGCTCGACAGGTGATAGGCAAAAGGGGATACGAGAGGATCATGGGCACCAGGGGTCGGACACCTTAGTGAATGCAAAGGTAAGCGGTTTGTGGTCTGTGAACGCGGTGAAGGGCCTACCTTCTAAGAAGTACCTGAAATGCCGGATTGCCAGGTATAGTGCCAATAGCTCCCGGTCGAAAGCACTGTATTTGAGTTCGGGTGGTCGTAGGTGTTTGCTGAAGTACGCCAGGGGTTGTCAGCGACCTTCGATGAGTTGTTCCAGCACTCCACCGACTGCTGTGTTGGATGCGTCCACCGTGAGGGCAGTAGGAACGTCCGTTCTGGGGTGCACTAGCATCGCGGCGTTTGCCAAAGCTTCTTTGGTTTTAACGAAAGCGGTTGCGGCCTCTTCGTTCCAGGTAATGTCCTTGCCCTTACCCGACATTAGAGTGAACAAGGGGCGCATGGTTCGGGCTGCTGAGGGGAGGAAACGGTGGTAGAAATTCACCATACCCACGAATTCCTGCAGGCCTTTGATTGTGTTGGGTCGGGGGAAGTGGCGGACCGCGTCTACCTTGGCGGGCAGCGGAGTTGCCCCGCCTTTAGTAATCCTGTGGCCCAGGAAGTCGATGGTGTCGAGTCCGAACTGGCATTTGGCTGGATTGATTGTAAGGCCGAATTCACTCAGGCGGGAGTAGAGCTGGCGGAGGTGGGACAGATGCTCCTGCCGACTACTGCTGGCTATGAGGATGTCGTCCAAATAGATGAATGCAAATTCCAGGTCGCGTCCCACCGCGTCCATTAGCCGCTGGAAAGTCTGTGCGGCATTCTTTAGACCAAACGGCATTCGAAAAGTCCGAACAGGGTGATAAGTGCTGTTTTGGGGATGTCGTCCGGATGTACAGGGATTTGATGGTATCCCCGGACGAGGTCTACCTTGGAAAAGATCCTTGCGCCGTGTAGGTTTGCTGCGAAGTCTTGAATGTGCGGCACAGGGTAGCGGTCTGGCGTTGTAGCCTCGTTCAGTCTGCGGTAGTCACCGCATGGTCTCCAGCCCCCCGTTGCCTTGGGCACCATGTGAAGGGGGGAGGCCCATGGGCTGTCGGACCGTCGTATGATCGCTAATTCCTCCATCTTCTTGAACTCCTCCTTCGCCAGTCGGAGCTTGTCCGGGGGAAGCCTTCGAGCACGGGCGTGGAGGGGTGGTCCCTGGGTCGGGATGTGGTGCTGTACTCCGTGTCTGGGCATGGCTGCCATGAACTGCGGTGTCAGTACTGATGGGAAATCCGCCAGGACCCTGGTGAATTCATCGTCGGACAGCGTGATGGAGTCCAGGTGTGGGGCTGGTAACTGTGCTTCACCCAGGGAGAACGTTTGAAAAGTCTTGGCGTGGACTAATCGCTTCCCTTGCAAGTCGACCAGCAGGCTGTGGGCTCGTAGAAAATCTGCCCCCAGCAGTGGTTGGGCCACGGCGGCCTGTGTGAAGTCCCGCGTGAACCGGCTGGAGCTGAACTGTAGCCGCACCGTGCGGGTGCTGTAGGTTCGTATTGTGCTGCCATTAGCGGCCCTCAGGGTGGGTCCCGGTTCTCTGTTGTGGGTGTCGTAACTCGTTGGAGGCAAGACGCTGATCTCCGCTCCGGTGTCGACCAAAAAGCGGCGTCTCGACTACTTGTCCCAGACGTACAGGAGGCTGTCCTGATGGCCAGCCGCCGTAGCCATCAGCGGCGGCTGGCCCTGGCGTTTCCCGGGAATTTGCAGGGCGGTCTGCAGCGGCGGGCCTCCGTGCCCCACCGCTGGTGGTAGAAACACCATTGTTCGTTGGGCTCGCGGCTTGGTGATCTGTGCGACGGATGCCCCTCTCTCTTTCCTGGCATTCCACAGCACATCTGCTCGGGCCGCCACCTCCCGGGGGTTGCTGAAATCTGCGTCGGACAGCAGCAGGCATATGTCCTCGGGCAGTTGCTCTAGGAACGCCTGCTCAAACATGAGGCAGGGTTTGTGTCCTTCAGCCAGGGCCAGCATCTCGTTCATTAATGCTGACGGCGGCCTGTCTCCCAAACCATCCAGGTGCATTAAGCGGCGTGCTCGTTCGCGCCGTGAGAGTCCGAAAGTCCTTATGAGCAGGGCTTTGAATGCTGTGTATTTGCCGTCCTCCGGGGGCGACTGTATAAACTCCTCAACTTGTGCAGCAGTCTCCTGGTCGAGGGAGCTCAGCATGTAGTAGTAGCGAGTGGACTCCGAGGTTATCTGCCGAATGTGGAATTGTGCTTCTGCTTGTTCGAACCATAAATGGGGTCGCAGCGTCCAGAAGCTTGGCAGTTTTAACGAAACTGCGTGAACAGATGCAGCGTCGGTCATCTCTGGTCCAAATATCGTTTGGACCGTCGGGGTCACCAATTGTAGCGATGTGCTACACACAGCGCTAGAATAACCACACGGAGTCGGTGAGTTAGAGTTGCGATGAAAGAGATTTATTCAAACTTCGCGGCCCGCTTTAAAGCCTTCCCGTTCCCGCCCTCCCTGGGCGGGACTACTGTGGGGAATGCATATTCCCAGACCCTTTCTGCGCGCGGGATTTTCCCCCTGCTGGTGAAGATGGCCTGGCGCCCTTTTTGCTGCCGGCCCTCTGCCTGCGCACGCTGTTTCGTGAGCCGGTTCGTGGGTGCCAGAAAGTGGGTCGCCACACAGAGATCATTTGAGCAGAGACACTTAAACCGTAAATCTTTCCAAAGGAAAACCAATAATATGCAATAAAAAACAAGTGTCCGTGTTCTTTAATTAGACTGTCGATGAAATATATAAGTGACCTTCATAAATCTTCTTTCCAAAATGCGAATAATATAGAAATAGCCAAATAGCTTTTCAGATGGATCATTCAACAGCGGGGTCGGTGACAGTAGCAGGCAAAGCCTGAACAAAATCCAGTGCAGCTTTTGGATCAAAAAAAGTACGAGGAGGAGAATTAGGAGGAAAACTTTTAAGTTTTGTCGGTTACCTCAAAGACGGGAAAAGATTCTTATCATATGCTTGTTTCATTACCAGGGCAAACTTTGATCTTTGTTCCATTATCTGTCTTGGATAATCTTCATAGAAGCGGAGCTCAGATTCCATAAATCTAAAGACTCTCTGTTTTCTTGCCTGTGGTATTATTTGATCTTTAATTTTAAAGTGATGAAAGCAAACCAGAGCAGATCTTGGTTTACTAGAGTCCTTCAATTTCGAGATAAACGCCCTGTGAGCCCTTTCTATAGCAGGCGGCTCTGATAGAATGGCAGGAAATAAAGTGTGGAAAAGCTTACCAAAGTAAGCTGTTAGATCTCCATCTTCAGCTCCTTCCTGCAGCCCAACAATTCTTATATTCCTTCATTGAGACCTAGTTTCCAGGTCTATAATCTTATTTTGATATCTTTACAAACGAGTTGTAGCTTCAGACAGCTTTTGCTTAGTTATCTTCAATTCCTCTTCATGTGAAATAACTTGAGTTTCCAGGTCTTTACGTTTTCCCAGAAATGACTTCATTTCATTACTATTCTTTTCCAGTTGGTCTTTAATTGATCCATTCTGATCCTTAATTGAATTCAGCGTCCGAACGATATCATCAGCCCACGATGGCATTTCATCAGATCTTTCCTTTTGCACCTTTCCTTTCCCATTACCTTTATCAGTAGGTTCAGGTAAATTCTTCCCACTTCTTGTAGACATAGACATATTGATCACCCTCAAGAATCAACAAGTAAAAATTTTAAATTCAAAGCTTAAACTAGGGGAAAAGAAAGAAAACTAAGAGCAGCAGAAAAAAATACTGCTACTCCATTAGCAGACGGGGCGGTCCTCAAAATTAGGAGTCTTATTGATAGTGAAGCAGGTTACAATGACTTACAAAAAGTTCTTCTTCAATTCTTAGAAATGTGGACAAAGTACTCACTTTCCAGGACTTTTCATCCCATATTCTCAATATTAATTGCTTATTTATAGAACACAGCCGAGTACAGGTCAGGGACTGGCCATTCAGTCCACAGTGTTGTGCCAAACCAGCTAAAAAGCAAATCAAAAACACCCAAACATTAATCCGTCCTTCCAACACAATGTCCATATCCCTCCGTCCTCTTTACTTCCATGTGCCTATCCAAACATCTCTAAAAGCCTCTAACATATTTGCCTCTACCACCATACCAGGCAGCACATTCCAGGCATCCACGACTCTCTGAGTAAAAAAAAATTACCCCTCACACTGTCACACTTGACTGGTCCTATTCTCTCATGTCTTATCCATTTTTTTAGTCAGGGGGTGGTGAATCTAAGGAATTTGTTGCCACGGGCAGCAGTGGAGGCCAAGTCATTGGGTGTATTTAAGGCAGAGATTGATAGGTATCTGAGTAGCCAGGGCATCAAAGGTTATGGTGAAAAGGCGGGGGAGTGGGACTAAATAGAATGGATCAGCTCATGATAAAATAGTGGAGCAGACTCGATGGGCCAAATGGCCTACTTCTCCTTTGTCTTATGTCTTATGGTCTTATCCTGCTGGATGAGCATTCCACTGGCATGTCTGCTGCCATTTCAGTTTTTGAATTGTTAATTTTTCATGCTGTACAATGTTCCCTGGTTTTGGGCTCTACTGCGGAAAAAGAAACGTGACTCACAAATAAAAATTCTCAGTAAAACATACCAAAATCCCAGGATGTCAAACTTATGCATGTGAACAAAGAGCTGTGCGATTAGTACTTTTAAAAGGCACTGTAAATGTACTCAGTGTTGGGAAGGGCTTTGGCTGTGATGGACTGGGCCGCATCCACTACTTTCTATAGAATTTTGTCTTCCTGTTATAGTGTTATACTGCTGCACAGGAATTGAGTTTCATCCCTGACCGACTGTGCTCAGTGGTCAACACACCCTGGGTTTTGGCCATCCTGCTGTTCAGAGAGCATTCCAATGGTTGGGGTGGACAATGAATGTTGTGTCCCAGCTCTGTGCATGATATGCAAGGCAGTATCATATGCATGATACGCAGGCCAGTATGCTAGCCAAAGCAGTATCATATGCATGATATACAAGCCAGTATGCTGGCCAAGGCAGTACCATATTGAGTGCAAGCTGTTGCCCGTGTAGAAGGCTCTTCCCCTCCACATAGCTCATGAATCCAAAGGAACAGCATGGACTGATACAGGTTGGCACCAGCGGCATCACAGAAATTGTCAGTCATTGTGAGGTTTGACATCAGAGTTTTCCATCACCTAGATGTGCTGCCAAGTACAGTTGGTGAGATCCAGCTGCCCTAAGTGACCGGTTTTAAGATGTCTTTGCCCCACCTCCTTTCAGTCGACATGGTTCCACCATTAGAGGCTAAGTCACATGTGAAGGCCAGGAGCTGAACTTAGTTGTCAGAAGCTATTTCAGATGTACACTTTTGAGAGTATTTAACAGGTAATGAGAGCATATCCCCATTACCACCCTGACTATAACAACCCTAAGGAACCTCAAAGGATAATTCTGAGGGAATCATAGAGACATTGAGTTGTAGTACGTGGAAGCAGGACAGTTGGCCAACAGGTCCACGCCAACCAAGGTGCCCACCAGAGATGTCCCATTTACCTGCGTTCAACTGAACTTTCCTACCCACGTACCTGCCCAATGAACATTCTTTATCCAACAGGAGACCTGATCCAAAACTGACATCAGCAGACTGGCACAGGGAAGATACCACACAAAATTTTACCAGTGGATGAGGAGAGCTCAATTTGATAAATAACTGCCAAATCCTGCCTGCATCCCCTTCCTTTCCTGAAGAAAGAAATATTAACTGTTTGTCCATCTCCATTGATCCCAACTGCTCTGTGGAGATGCTCCAGTATTTTCTGTGTTTTTCTACAGATTTGTATCATTTGGCTGACACAAGAGGGCACAGTTTTAATGGCTAACATGAGAGGGCGCAGGTTTAAGGTGCTGGGCAGTAGGTACAGAGGAGATGTCAGGGATAAGTTTTTTTTTGTAGAAAGTGATGAGTGCATGGAATGGGCTGCCTGCAACAGCGGTGGAGACAGATAGGATAGGGTCTTTTAAGAGGCTCCTGGACAGGTACATGGAGTTTAGGAAAATAGGAGCTTAGAAACCCTAGATAATTTCTAAAGTACGTACATGTTTGGCACAGCATTGTGGGACGAATGGACTGTATTGTGCTGTAGGTTTTCTATGTTTCTATTTACAGAATCGCTATGTTTAACATTACAGTAATAGGATTTTTTTACTGAGGAAATAAAACAATTTCATGCCACTTTCCCAGCTTGAGTTCAAGTTAAGTAGGGTAGTGCAGTGCATGTGATCTACATGGATTTAAGTAAGGCATTTGACAAGGTTCCACACGGTAGGCTTATTCAGAAAGTCAGAAGGCATGGGATCCAGGGAAGTTTGGCCAGGTGGATTCAGAATTGGCTAGCCTGCAGAAGGCAGAGGGTCATGGTGGAGGGAGTACATTCGGATTGGAGGGTTGTGACTAGTGGTGTCCCACAAGGATCTGTTCTGGGACCTCTGCTTTTTGTGATTTTTTTATTAACGACCTGGATGTGGGGGTAGAAGGGTGAGTTGGCAAGTTTGCAGACAACACAAAGATTGGTGGTGTTGTAGATAGTGTAGAGGATTGTCAAAGATTGCAGAGAGACATTGATAGGATGCAGAAGTGGGCTGAGAAGTGGCAGATGGAGTTCAACCCGGAGAAGTGTGAGGTGGTACACTTTGGAAGGACGAACTCCAAGGCAGAGTACAAAGTAAATGGCAGGATACTTGGTAGTGTGGAGAAACAGAGGGATCTCAGGGTACATGTCTACAGATCCCTGAAAGTTGCCTCACAGGTAGATAGGGTAGTTAGGAAAGCTTATGGGGTGTTAGCTTTCATAAGTCGAGGGATAGAGTTTAAGAGTCGCGATGTAATGATGCAGCTCTATAAATCTCTGGTTAGGACACACTTGGAGTACTAAGTCCAGTTCTGGTTGCCTCACTATAGGAAGGATGTGGAAGCATTGGAAAGGGTACAGAGGAGATTTACGAGGATGCTGCCTGGTTTAGAGAGCATGGATTATGATCAGAGATTAAGGGAGCTAAGGCTTTACTCTTCGGAGAGAAGGAGGATGAGAGGAGACATGATAGAGGTATACAAGATATTAAGAGGAATAGATAGAGTGGATAGCCAGTGCCTCTTCCCCAGGGCACCACTGCTCAATACAAGAGGACATGGCTTTAAGGTAGGGGGTGGGAAGTTCAAGGGGGATATTAGAAGAAGGTTTTTTACTCAGAGAGTGGTTGGTGCGTGGAATGCACTGCCTGAGTCAGTAGTGGAGGCAGATACACTAGTGAAATTTAAGAGACTACTAGACAGGTATATGGAGGAATTTAAGGTGGGGGGTTATATGGGAGGCAGGGTTTGAGGGTCGGCGCAACATTGTGGGCCGAAGGGCCTGTACTGTGCTGTACAGAAGCAGCAAAACTCATTTCACATAAACAGTCAAAGATTCCAGAAATGTTTAGACATCCATAAATGTGTAAATGAACTGCTAACATTCTCTCAGAAAAAGACATGGTGTTGCACAACTATAAGAAGTTGACAGAGATATGCTTCTAGACAACTGTAACAGGGTGACGGGGACATGGTGTTGGACAACTGTAACAGGGTGACGAGGACATGGTGTTGGACAACTGTAACGGTGAGGTAGACATGGTGTTGGACAACTGTAACAGGGTGACGGGGACATGGTGTTGGACAACTGTAACAGGGTGACGTGGACATGGCGTCGGTCAATTGTAACAGGGTGACGAGGACATGGTGTCGGACGACTCTAACGGTGACGGGGACGTGGTGTCGGACGACTCTAACAGGGTGACGGGGACGTGGTGTCGGATGACTGTAACAGGGTGACAGGGACGTGGTGTCGGACGACTCTAACAGGGTGATGGGGACATGCAGTTTGACAACTGTAGCAGGGTGACGGGGACATGGTTTCAGATGACTCTAACAGGGTGTCGGGGACCTGGTGTCAGATGACTCTAACTGGGTGAGGGGGACGTGGTGTTGGACGACTGTAACAGGGTGACAGCAATGAAGTGTTGCACAACAGTGACAGGGTGATGGGGACATGGTGTAGAACAACTGTAACAGGGTGACAGAGACATGGAGTTGGACAACTATAACAAGGTGATGGGGACATGATGTTGTACAGCTGTAATAGGGTGATGAGACATGATGTACAACTGTAACTGGGTGACGGGAATGTGGTGTTGGACAACAGTAACAGGGTGATGGGGACATGGTGTTGGACAACTGTAACAGGGTGACAGAAATGAAGTGTTGGACAACTGTAAAAAGGTGACGGGGTCCTGATATTGTACAGCTGTAACCGGATGATGAGGACATGGTGTTGGACGACTGTAACAGAGTGGCAGGAGTGTAGTGTTTGACAACTAACCAGGTGATAGGGACATGGTGCTGGACAACTGTAACAGGGTGACGGGACATGGTGTTGGACAACTGTAACAGGGTGATGGGACATGGTGTTGGACAACTGTAACAAGGTGACAGAAAATGGTGTTGGACAACTGTAAAAGGGTGATGGGGACATGGTGTTGGACAACTGTTACAGTGTGAAAGGGACATGGTGTTGGACAACTGTAACAGGGTGATAGGGACATGGTGCTGGACAACTATAACAGGGTGACAGAAGATGGTGTTGGACAACTGAAACAGGGTGATGGAAGATGGTGTTGGACAACTGTAAAAGGGTGATGGGGACATGATGTTGGACGATTGTAACAGGGTGATGTGGACATGGTGATGGACACCTGTAACAGGATGATGGGGACATGGTGTTGGACAACTGTTATAGTGAAGGGAACATAGTGTTGTACAACTGTAACAGGGTGACGGAGACATGGTGTTGGACAACTGTAACAGGGTGACGGAGACATGGTGTTGGACAACTATAACAGGGTGATGGGACATGGTGCTGGACAACTGTAACAAGGTGACAGAGACATGGTTATGGACAAGTATACCACGTTATTGTCAAATCACTGATCAGTCTGTTCAGTGTTTATCTATTTGCAGCGACTGACATAAATCTGTTGATTCATCCGAATACTATTGATTATTTAGTCATAGATCCAGGATGCTAGACTGGAATATATACAATTATGATCTATATCAGTAGGAAACAGCCCATGAATTATTTCACATTTCAGCGTGACGGCTCAGAACAGTTTGAAATGAGGAACAGTGTAAACAGCCACGATAACGATCTGAGTGGCAGACTGTAGGTCCAGCACATGAGTAAAGTGTTAAACCACCGAGTATTCCAGAATGAGCTCTGAAGTTTTTGTGCACATTGGAATCACTTAACCGTAATGGCCCTTTTATCTGTCTTTTTCTCTAACTGTTTGTTAAAGTTGAAAATTTGGTAAATATACTTCATAATATTATCTTGGTGTATGATCTGTCATTTCTGGGCTACCAATAGCATCATTTACACACATTCGCCAAAACATATGTTCCCTAATTGGGGCATCCTAACTTTCCTGCTTGGTAGAACCCCAGATCATACCAGGCCTGCAGGCATATTGCTTCTGAAAGGTGGCCTTCTCACCACTGAATCACATGGCTGTCAGCAGAGTCAGCTAACGAGCCAAGTTGGTGTATATGAGCCCTTGTGAGAGGGTTGCACTTATTTACATCTCTCCTAAGGGTAGGTGACCAACACTGCACACAATACTCCAAGTTAGGCCTCGCCTTCATCTTATAAAACTCTAACATAACATCCAGTCTCCTGTAATTAATACAGTAAATGATGAAGGTCAATGTGCCAAAACCGTTAATTACAACCCTATCTATCTGTGATGCCACTTTCAATGAGTTATGGACGAGTATTCCCGGATCCTTTTGTAATTCTGCACTCCCCAGTGCCCTACTGTTTACTGCGTAAGACTCATACTGGTTAGTCCTACTGAAGTGAAACACCTCGCACTTATCTGCATTAAATTCCATCTGCCATTTTTCAGTTCATTTTTCCAGCTGATCCAGATCCTTCCGCAAGCCACAATAGCCTTCCTCACTGCCCACTACATGCCCAGTCTTGGTTTCATCTGCAAATCTGCTGGTCCAGTTAACCATATTATCAACTAGACCATTGATTTACATGAAAGCAACAATGGAGCCAGCACCGATCCCCGTGGCACTCCACTAGCCTTAGGTGTCCAGTCAGAGAGGCAATCCTTTACTACCATTCTGCCTTCTTCCTCAAAGCTGATGACTAGTCCAATCTACTCATCTTGAATGCCAAGCAACTGGACCTTCTTGACCAGCCTCCCATCAGGGACCTTGTCGAATGCCTTGCTAAAATCCATGTAGACAACCTCTACTGAGCTTCCTTTATCCACTCTCCTGGTAACTACCTCAAAAAACTCCATAAGACTTTAAAAGCATAGCTTCGTGGCAGTTTTCTCTGAGTCTATAGTGCTCAAGGGAAAAGAACCTTTAAGGGGAAAGTGACCGTAATGTGATCGAAAGCCAAAGAGGGGACAAGGAGATGGCAGATGAACTAAATAAATATTTTACATCAGTGGAAGACAGAAGCAGTGTGCCAGATGTTATAGTGTGTGAGGGAAGAGAAGTAACTACAGTTACTATTACAAGGGAGAAGGTGCTCAAAAAGCTGAAAGACCCAAGGGTACACAAGTCACCCAGACCAAATGAACTGTACCCTAGAGTTCTGAAAGAGGTAGTGGTAGAGATTGTGGAGGCATTAATCCTCTTTCAAAAATCGTTGGACTCTGCCATGATGCCAGAGGACTGGAAAATTGCAATGTAACTCCACTCTTCAAGAAAGGAGAAAGGCAGCAGAAAGGAAATTATAGACCAGTTAGCCTCACCTCAGTGGTTGGAAAGATGTTGGAGTCAATTGTTAATGATGAGTTTATGGAGTACTTGGTAACACAGATAAGATAGGACAAAGTCAGCATGGTTTCCTTAAAGGAAAAACTTGCCTGATGAACTTTTGAGGAGATTACAAGTAGGATAAATAAAGGGGATTCAGTGGATGTTGTATATTTGGACTTTCAGAAGGCCTTTGACAAGGTGACACAGATGAGCCTGCTTACCAAGTTAAGAGCCCATGGTATTGCAGGAAAGTTACTACGATGGTTAGAGCATTGGCTGATTGGTAGAAGGCACGAGTGGGAATAAAAGGATAGTTTTCTGTTTGACTGCAGGGGTTGGTGTTGGGACCACTTCCTGTTATGCTGTATATCAATGATTTAGATGATGAAATAGATTGCTTTGTTGCCAAGTTTGCAGATGATACAAAGATCGGTGGAGGGGCAGGTAGTATTGAGGAAACAGGAGGGCTGCAGAAGGACTTAGACAGATTAGGAGAATGGGCAAGAAAGTGGCAAATAAAATAGAATGTTGGAAAATGTATGATCAGGCACTTTGGTAGAAGAAATAAATATGCAGAATATTGTCTAAATGGGAAGAAAATCCAAAAATCTGAGATGCAAAGGGCCTTGAGAGTCATTGTGCAGAACATCCTGAAGGTTAACTTGCAGGTAGAGTCGGTGGTGAGGAAAGTAAATGCAATGTTAGCATTCAGTTCAAGAGGTCTAGAATACAAGAGTAGGGATGTGATGCTGAGGCTTTATAAGGCACCGGTGAGGCCTCACTTTGAGTATTGTGAACATTTATGGGCTCCTCATCGAAGTAAAAATGTGTTTGCATTGACGAGGACTCAAAGGAGGTTCCCAAGAATGATTCCAGGAATGAAAGGGTTATCATACGAGGAACGTCTGATAGCTCTGGGCCTGTACTCGCTGGAATTCAGAAGGATGAAGGGGGATCTCATTGAAACCTGTTGAATGTTGAAAAGCCTAGACAGAGTAGATGTGGAAAGGATGTTTCCCATGGTGAGGGAGTCTCGGACAAGAGAGCATAGCTTCAGGATAGAGGGGCATCCATATAAAACAGATGCGGAAAAATTTCTTTTGCCAGAGGGCGGTAAATTTGTGGAATTTATTACCACAGGCAGCTCTGGGAGCCAGGCTGTTGGTGTATTTAAAGCAGAGCTTGATAGGTGCTTGATTGGCCATGACATCAAAGGTTACGGGAAGAGGGTCAGGGAGTGGGGCTGAGGAGGGAAAAAAAAAGGATAAACCATAATTAAATGGCGGAGTAGACTCAATGGGCCAAATGGCCTAATTGTACTCCTATGGCTTAAGGTCTTTATGGTCTTCAAATGAAAGGAAGGCAGAGACAAGCTCAGTGGCCGTCATCACAGCGGCCGTCATCACAGCGGCCGTCATCACAGTGGCTGTCATCTGAGTGGGCAGAGTCAGAGTGGTGATCTTCAGCCTTTAGCTCTTCAAGGCTTCAACTAAAAGAGGCTTCAGTCAGAGAAAGCAAAGGAAGGAAAAGCTCAATTTTTTTCCTTTGTTTTATACCTGCTCAGCTAGGACAGTGGGGATGACAGGTAGGATAGTGGAATGAGCAACACACACAAATAATGCTGGTGAACGCAGCAGGCCAGGCAGCATCTCTAGGAAGAGGTAGAGTCGACGTTTCGGGCTGAAACCCTTCGTCAGGACTAACTGAAGGAAGCGCTAGTAAGAGATTTGAAAGTGGGAGGGGGAGGGGGAGATCCAAAATGATAGGAGAAGACAGGAGAGGGAGGGATGGATCTAAGAGCTGGACAGGTGATTGGCAAAAGGGATACGAGGCTGGAGAAGGGAGAGGATCATGGGACGGGAGGCCTAGGGAGAAAGAAAGGGGGAGGGGGGGAAGCCCAGAGGATGGACAAGGAGTATAGTGAGAGGGACAGAGGGAGAAAAGAGAGAGAAAGAGAAAAAAGGGGGAAAAATAATAATAAATAAATAAGGGACGGGGTATGAAGGGGAGGTGGGGCATTAACGGAAGTTAGAGAAGTCAATGTTCATGCCATTAGGTTGGAGGCTACCCAGAGGGAATATAAGGTGTTGTTCCTCCAACCTGAGTGTGGCTTCATCTTGACAGTAGAGGAGGCTGTGGATAGACATATCAGAATGGGAATGGGACGTGGAATTAAAATGTGTGGCCACTAGGAGATCCTGCTTTCTCTGGCAGACAGAGCATAGGTGTTCAGCAAAACGGTCTCCCAGCCTGCGTCAGGTCTTGCCAATATATAGAAGGCCGCACTGGGAGCACCGGACGCAGTATATCACCCCAGCCGACTCACAGGTGAAATGTCGCCTCACCTGGAAGGACTGTCTGGGGCCCTGAATGGTGTGAAGGGAGGAAGTGTAAGGGCATGTGTAGCACTTGTTCCGCTTACAAGGATAAGTGCTGGGAGGGACGAATGGACAAGGGAGTCGTGTAGGGAGCGATCCCTGCAGAAAGCAGAAAGGGGGAGGAGTGAAAGATGTGCTTAGTGGTGGGATCCCGTCGGAGGTGGCGGAAGTTATGGAGAGTTATATGTTGGACCCGGAGGCTGGGGTGGAATGATCCTCTGCGGGATTCGGATAGCAGGGAGATCTCCAGTGTCCCTGGCGACTACAACTGCAAGAAGTGCACCCAGCTGCAGATTCTAACAAACCGTGTTAAGGAGATGGAGCTGGAATTGAATGAACTATGGATCATTTGGGAGACTGAAGGGGTGATAGATAGGACATATAGAGGGGCAGTTACACTCAGGATGCAGGACACAGGAAACTGGGTAACAGTCGGGAAGGGGAAAGGGGTTAAGGAGCCAGTGCAGAGTATCCCTATGGCCATCCCCCTCAACAATAGGTATATCACTTTGGATAGTGTTGGGAAGGTGAGAAGGTTGAACTAACAGAGGAAAGTCACAGTGGTCGAGCCTCTGGTATTGAGACTGCCTCTGTGATTCAGAAGCTGGGGGAGAAAAGGCTTCCTGTGGTAATGGGAATTTGTTAGTTAGGGTAATGGATGGGAGGTTCTGTGGGCAAGAACGAGATTCCTGGATGGTATGTCACTTCCTGGGTGCCAGGATCCAGGATATCTCAGATCGAGTCCTCAGCATTCTCAAGCAAGTGGTTGAACAGCCAGAAGTCATGGTCTAGGTAGGTACCAATGACAAGGGTAGGACAAGTGATGAGATTCTGCACAGGGATTTCAGTAAGTTCAGTGATGAGTTAAAGGGCAGGACCTCCAGGGCTGGGATCTCGGGATTGCGACGTGCTAGTGAGACAGAACTAGGAAGATTATACAGTTTAATATGTGGCTAAGGAGTTGGTGTAGGAGGGAGGACATAAGATTTTTGGCTCATTGGGCTCTCTTCCAGGGAAGTTGAGACCTGTACAAAAGGGATGGTTTGCACCTCAACTGGAGGAGGACTAATATCCTAGCGGGAAGGTTTGTTAATGCTGCACAGTGGGGTTTAAACTAGAGTTGCAGGGGATGGGAACCAGAGGGCCAGAACAGTTAGTGCAGAGGCTGATTACGGACGCAGACGTAGGTAAGACCTTGAACAAAGTCAGGAATCAAAAGGTTGAGCATGGTGCAACTAGTGTCCTGAGCTGCTTATATTTCAATGCAGGAAGTATGGTAGGAAAGGCGGATAATAGTGCTGAAGACGAGGTCGCTGGTTCACAGAGGCAACGTGTAGTGAAGAGGGGCTGTTGATAGGGTGAAATTGCAGTCAACAGGATGAGTTGCAACACCAAAGGTGGACCAAATTGAAAAGGGACTGAAGGTGTTGCATCTGAAGGCACGGTCTATGGAATAAGGTCAATGAACTTGCAGCACAGTTGCAGATTGGCACGTATGATGTTGTAGGCATCACTGAATCATGGCTGAAAGATTATAGCTGGGAGCTGAATGTCCAAGAATACACACTGTATTGAAAGGACAGGTAGGAAAGCAGAGGAGGCAGTGATGCTCTATTGGCAAAAATTAAGATCAAATTATAAGAAGGAAGTGACATAGGGCCAGAAGGTGATGAATCATTGTGGATAGAGCAAAGTTTGCAGACAATATGAAGATAGGTGGTAGGGCAGGTAGATTTGAGAGAGTAGATATACTACAGAAGGACTCAGACAGATTAGAAGAATAGGTAAAGAAGTGGCAGATGGAATATAGTGTTGGGAAGTGTCTGGTCATGCACTTTATTAGAAGAAATGAAAGGTCTGTCTATTTTCTAAATGGAGAGAAAATACAAAATAAAAACTGTGGTACAAAGGGACTTGGGATTCCTTGTACAGTATACCCTAAAGTAGTGGTCGCCAACCCATTGATCGCGATCAACCGGTCGATCTTTGAGACTTTCCCAGTAGATCCCGAAAAATAAATAAATACACAAATACTGTTGTAATGTGAGCATTATAAAAATAAGTAATACGAATTAGGATAATGGTAATATAGCAAACCTTCCCGCTAGGATATTAGTCCCTTTCCAGTTCAGGTGCAAACCACCTCATCTATACAGATCCTACCTTCCCTGGAAGAGAGCCCATGACCCAAAAACCTTATGTCCTCCCTCCTACACCAACTTCTTAGCCATGCATTAAACTGTAAAATCTTCCTAATTCTAGCCTCACTAACACATGGCATGGTTAGCAACCCTGAGATCATAACCCTGGAAGTACTTAGTATCCAAGTCCCTGAACTCCCTTTGCAAAACCTTGTCACTCTTCCTACCTATGTCATTGGTACCTACTTGGACCTCCAACTGTTCACCCTCCCACTTAAGAATGCTGAGGACTTAATCCAAGATGTTCCAGCCTTGGCACCCAGGAGGCAACATACCATTTGGGAACCTCGTTCTCACTCACTGAAGCCTTTTGCCTTCCCACATCCTGTAAGAGGAGTACTCCACTATCCTATCTGGCATCTCTACTGTTCTAACTGAGCAAGTGTAAAGAAGGGGAAAAATACTCTCTCTGCAGCTACTTTTTGCCTTCTCTGACTGATCCTCTTTTTGCTGAAGCCTTGAAGAGCTAAAGCCTCAAATTCTCCACCCCTCTTCCATTCCAGTGATGGTCACTGTCACAATGGCTGCTTTCCTTGCCCTGGCTAACTTAAATTTGTTCTTGCCAATCAATCCCAAATGCTGATTGGTTGCTACTCAAAGCTCCAAAACTACTCCAAGTTGCCGCCTTTTTATACTTGACCAGCGAATGTGAGTGAATTATGTCTTCTCAAGCTTCTAATCTCTTAGATTACCCACTGCTCTTCAGCCATTTCTTTCAGAACCTTGGGATGTAGACCATCTGGTCCAGGTAATTTATCTACCTTCAGACCTTTCAGTTTCTGAAACACCTTCTCCCTAGTAATGGCAGTTTCACTCACTTCTATGCCCTGACACTCTCGAACTTTTGGCATACTATTAGTGTCTTCCACAGTGAAGATTAATGCAAAATTCTTATTCAGTTCATCTGTCATTTCCTTCACAACACGCTGGAGGAACTCAGCAGGTCGGGCAGCATCAGTGGAAAAGATCGGTCGACGTTTCAGGCTGGAACCCTTTGTCAGGACTGAAGAGGGAGGGGGCAGAGGCCCTCTAAAGAAGGTGGAGGGAGGGTGGGAAGGAGAAGGCTGGTAGGTTCCAGGTGAAAAACCAATAAGGGGAAAGATCAAGGGGTGGGGGAGGGGAAGCAGGGAGGTGATAGGCAGGAAAGGTGAAGAAGGGATAGGGGAAAACACAATGGGTAGTAGAAGGAGGCGGAACCAAGAGGGAGGTGATAGGCAGCTGGAGGAGGGGGCAGAGTGACAGAGGGATAGGGGAAGAGAGGGGGAGGGAATTACCGGAAGTTGGAGAATTCTATGTTCATACCAAGGGGCTGGAGACTACCTAGACGGTATATGAGGTGTTGCTCCTCCATCCTGAGTTTAGCCTCATCATGGCAGTAGAGGAGGCCATGTATGGCCATATCTCAATGGGAGTGGGAAGCAGAGTTGAAGTGGGTGGCTACTGGGAGATTCTGTCTGTCTTGGCGGACGGAGCAGAGGTGCTCGACGAAGCGGTTCCCCAATCTGCGTCGGGTTTCACCGATGTAGAGGAGGCCGCACCGGGAGCACCGGATGCAATAGATGACCCCAACAGACTCACAAGTGAAGTGTTGCCTCACCTGGAAGGACTGTTTGGGGCCCTGAATGGTGGCAAGAGAGGAGGTGTAGGGACAGGTGTAGCACTTACGCCTACAGGGGTAAGTGCCAGGTGGGAGATCCGTGGGGAGGGACGTGTGGACCAGGGAGTCGCGGAGGGACCGACCCCTGCGGAAGGCAGAGAGGGATGGAGAGGGAAAGATGTGCTTAGTGATGGGGTACTGTTGAAGGTGACGGAAGTTGCGGAGGATAATGTGCTGGATCCGGAGGCTGGTGGGGTGGTAGGTGAGGACAAGGGGAACTCTGTCCCTGTTGTGGTGGCGGGAGGATGGGGTGAGAGCCGAAGTGCGGGAAATGGAGGAGATGTGGGCGAGGGCATCATTGATGACAGCAGAAGGGAAACCACGATCCTTAAAGAAAAAGGACATTTGAGATGTCCTGGAACGGAAAGCCTCATCCTTGGAGCAGATGCAGCGGAGACGGAGGAACTGGGAATAGGGAATGGCATTTTTGCATGTTGCAGGGTGGGAAGAGGTATAGTCGAGGTAGTTATGAGAGTCAGTGGGCTTGTAGAAGATGTCAGTGGACAGTCTGTCTCCGGAGATGGAGACCGAGAGATCAAGAAAGGAGAGGGAAGTGTCCAAGACAGACCAAGTGAATTTGAGGGCTGGGTGAAAGTTAGAAGTAAAGTCGATGAAATTGACGAGCTCAGCATGGGAATGTCATTTCCTTAACCCCCATTACAACCTCTTCAGCATCATTTTCCAGCAGTCCAATATCTATTCTTCCCTCTTTTACTCTTTATGTATCTGAAAAAACTATCTGTATCCTCTATTATTATTGGCTAGCTTAGCTTCGTATTCCAACTGTTCCTTCTTTCTGACTTTTTAGTTGCCATTTGTTGGATTTAAAAGTTTATTAATTCTGTAACTTTCCATTAAGTCTTACTCCATTGTATACCCTCCTTTTGGCTTTGAATTCCCTTGTCAGCCTCTGCTGAATCACCCTGCCTTTAGAGTACTTCTTCTTTGAGATATACAGTATCTACCTGCACCTTCTGAATTGCTCCCAGAAACTCCAACCATTGCTGCTCTGTTGTCATACCTGCTAGCATCTCCATCCAATCAATTTTGACCAGCTTCTCTCTCATGTCCCTGTAAATCCTGTTATTCCATTGTAATATGGATGCATCCGCCTTTAGCTTCTCCTTCTCAAATTGCAGGGGGTGAATTCTATCACATTTTGTTCCTTAACCTTAAGTTTTCTGATCAATTCCACTTCATTGCACGATTCCAATCCAGAACAGTCGGTTCCCTAGTCATCTCAACCACGAGCTGGTCTGAAAAGCCATCTTGTAAACATTCTACAAATTCTTCCTCTGGGAATCCAGCACCAAACTCATTTTCACAATCTACCATCATATTGGCACCCCCAGGACTATTGTAACATTGCCAATTTGACATGCATTTTCTATCTCCCATTGTAATTTGTATACTGTTCAGAGGTCTGTATATAATTCCCATCAGGACCTTTTACCCTCGCAGTTCCTGAGCTCTATCCACAATGATCCAACGTCTTCCGAACCTATGTCGCTATTTCTAATGATTCAATTTCATTTTTAACCACACCACGCCACCCTCTTTGCTTTCCTGCCTGTCTTTTCAATACAGTCTGTATCCTTGGACATGAAGCTCCAAGCTATAATTTCCTTTTAGCCACAATTCAGTGATGCGTAATCACACATGTCAATCTGTAACTGTGCTGAGAGTTCATCTACCTTATTCCGTATAAGTGTGAGGTGGTTCATTTTGGTAGATCAAATATGATGGTAGAATATAGCATTACTGGCAAGACTCTTGGCAGTCTGGAGGATCAGAGGGATCTTGGGGTCCGAGTCCATAGGACACTCAAAGCTGCTGTGCAGGTTGACTGTGTGGTCAAGAAGGC
Organism: Mobula hypostoma; assembly: GCF_963921235.1. Lineage (NCBI taxonomy): Eukaryota > Metazoa > Chordata > Chondrichthyes > Myliobatiformes > Myliobatidae > Mobula > Mobula hypostoma. Next base: position 840,525 of record NC_086112.1, read on the forward strand.
ATACGGTGCATTGGGCTTCATCAATCGTGGGATTGAGATTAAGAGCTGAGAGGTAATGTTGTAGTTATACAGGACCCTGGTCAGACCCCACTCAGAGTACTGTGCTCAGTTCTGGTTACCTCACTATAGGAAGGACATGGAAACCATAGAAAAGGTGCAGAGGAGATTTACAAGGATGCTGCCTGTATTGGGGAGCATGCCTTATGAGAATAGGTTGCGTGAACTCAGCCTTTTCTTCTTGGAGCGACGGAGGATGAGAGGTGACCTGATAGAGGTGTACAAGATAATGAGAGGGGATCTCATTGAAACCTTTTGAAAGATGAAAGGTCTAGATAGAGTAGATGCGGACAGGATGTTTCCCATTGTGGGGAGTCTAGGTCAAGAGAGCACAGCCTCAGTTTAGAAGGGAGTCCATTTAAAACAGATGCGGAGAAATTTCTTTAGCCAGAGGGTGGTGAATTCATGAAATTTATTACCACAGGCAGCTGTGGAGGCCAGGTCTTTGGGTGTATTTCAGGCAGATCTTGATAGGTTCTTGATTGGACATGGCATCAAAGGTTACAGAGAGAAGGCCAGGGAGTGGGACTGAGGAGGGGAAAAAAAGATCAGACATGATAGAATGGCAGAGCAGACTTGACAGACCAGATGATCTAATTCTGCTCCTGTGTCTTATGGTCTTACTGGATTACTGGAACTTCTTCTGGGGAAGGTACGACCTATACAAAGTGAAAGGTTAAACCTTAACCTAAGGGGGACCAATATCCTTGCAGCAGGTTTGCTAAGTCTGTTTGGAAGGGTTTAAACTAATTTGGCAGAAGATGGGAACTGGAGTGATAGTGCTGAAGAGGTAGTTGGTTTACAAACAGAGGCAATGTGCAATGAGATTCCTAGTAAGGAGAGGTTAATGATAAGGGAAAAGTGCAGTCATCATGATGAGTTGCAATGTTAAAAGGGGGCCAAAATCAAAAAGGATGATGGATACTGGATTGAAGGTGTTATATTTGAATACATGCAGTATACATAGAAACATAGACATAGAAAACCTACAGCACAATACAGGCCCTTCAGCCCACAAAGCTGTGCCAAACATGTCCTTACCTTAGAGCTACCAAGGCTTACCCATAGCCCTCTATTTTTCTAAGTTCCATGTACCTTTCTAAGAGGCTCTTAAAAGACCCTGTTGTATCCGCTTCCACCACCGCCACTGGCACTGGATTCCACACATCCACCACTCTCTGTGTGAAAATCTTAACCCGACATCTACTCTGTACCTACTGCCAAGCACCTTAAAACTATGCCCTCTCATGTTAGCCATTTCATCCCTGGGAAAAAGCCTCTAGCTATCCACACGATCAATGCCTCTCATCATCTTATACACTGCTATCAGGTCACCTCTCATCCTCCGTCGTTCCAAGGAGAAAAGGCCAAGTTCATTCAACCTATTCCCATAAGGCATGTTCTCCAATCCAGGCAACATCCTTGTAAATCTCCTCTGCATTCTCTTTATAGCATCCACATCCTTCCTGTAGAGAGGTGACAAGAACTGAACACAGTACTCCAAATGGGGTCTGACCAAGGTCTTATATAGCTGTAACATTACCTCTCGGCTCTCAAACTCAGTCGCATCATTGATGAATTCCAACACACTATATGCCTTCTTAACAACACTGTCAACCTGCACAGCAGCTTTGGGTATCCTATCAACACAGACCCCAAGATATCTTAGATCCTCCACACTGCCAAGAGTCTTACCATTTATATTATATTCAGTCTTCAAACTGGATCTACCAAGATGAACCACTTCACACTTATCTGTCCATCTGCCACTTCTCAGCCAAGTTCTGCATCCTACTGATGTCCCGCTGTAACCTCTGACAGCTCTCCAGACTGTCCACAACACCCCCAAACTTTGTGTCATCAGCAAACTTATCAACCCACCCTGCTACTTCCTCAGTTCAGTGAAACCATCTCTCACTGCTCCCCATCTGTAATTTCTTCGGCTCTTCAACTTTTCGACCACACTTTGACTCAGACTCGCTATCACAGCCATATATCCTTTCTTGGAACGTGCCTCCATCGCCAACTTACTCCAGTTGGCTTTAGGATTCGTTTCCAAGCCTCTCAATTTGGACCTTCTGAGGATCCCAGGTACTCACATTTTATTGACTCTGCCTCTCGCCGCTTCTCCCGTCGAGCTCTGAAGGCGACGCTCTCCGCCATGAGGAGGTACTTGGTGTCCCTATCCCAGACCCTTCCACACCTTCGGGACACTTTCTTCGCCGTCTGTAATGGTCCTACCCGTTATTTCATCCTCCGTCGGATTCACGCCTGCAATCGCCGTTCTTTTGACTTTGTCATGTTAGGCAAAGATCGCAAGATCCTACATCGAGGGACTCCAGAGCCTGCCGGCCCCGACGCTAGCAGGCATGAACTTTCAATTGCGGCCCCTGCCATTGATCTCGGCAGCTCCAACACCTCAGGACATATTCAAAACCCGGACTCCAGCAACGACCATGGACACCTTCACAGTGATTGCGCAACCACCAACTGCGACTCCAGCCTTGAACTCCAGGCCAAGTCTTTATGTGCTGCTGTTGTGACTCCCGTCTCCCCTTCCCCCACCACCACTCCGCAGCCCCGTCTTCCTCAGATCCCACCGTCAGCTCCTGGGCCCTCAGAGGCTCCATCTTCCTCTCACCCCAACCCTCCCCCCTCCACTGACACCCCCAGCCTCCCCCCTCCCCCCTCTGATCCCAGCTCTCAAGATTCCAGCCTTGAACTCCAGGCCGGGTCTTTATGTGCTGCTGTTGTGACTCCCGTCTCCCCTTCCCCCACCACCACTCTGCAGCCCCGTCTTCCTCAGATCCCACCGTCAACTCCTGGGCCCTCAGAGGCTCCATCTTCCTCTCACCCCAACCCTCCCCTCTCCACTGACACCACCAGCCTCCCCCCTCCCCCCTCTGATCCCAGCTCTCATCCGTGCCGGGTCTTTACCATCCCCTCCGACCTTCAACTGTCGGAGGCAGAACGCTCTGTTCTCAGTAAGGGCCTCACGTTTGTCCCCCTTCACCCACACCTCAGCGAGTTCCGTGTTCGCCACGATGCGGAACTTTTCTTCCGCCGTCTCCGTCTCCGAGCCTACTTCTTCGGCTAGGACTCTTCCACCCCCACCGATGACCCCTTCTCCCGTCTTCAACCCTCCTCTTCTTCATGGACACCCCGCTCTGGTCTTCTGCCTGCTCTGGATCTCTTTATTGCTAACTGCCGACGGGACATCAACCGTCTCGACTTCACCGCACCTTGTCCCCATTCCAACCTCACTCCTTCGGAACGCTCTGCTCTCCACTCCCTCCGCACTCATCCTAAACTTATTATTAAACCCGCTGATAAGGGGGGTGCTGTTGTAGTCTGGCGTACTGACCTCTACCTTGCCGAGGCGCAGCGACAACTCGCGGATACCTCCTCTTATTTACCCCTCGGTCGTGACCCCACTAAGGAGCACCAGGCCATTGTCTCCCACACCATCACCGACTTTATCCGCTCAGGGGATCTCCCATCCACTGCTACCAACCTTATAGTTACCACACCCCGCACTTCCCGTTTCTACCTCCTACCCAAGATCCACAAACCTGCCTGTCCTGGCCGACCTATTGTCTCAGCTTGCTCCTGCCCCACCAAACTCGTTTCTGCATACCTCGACACTGTTTTATCACCCCTTGTTCAATCCCTTCCGACCTATGTTCGTGACACTTCTCACGCTCTTAAACTTTTCGATGATTTTAAGTTCCCTGGCCCCCACCGCTTTATTTTCACCATGGATGTTTAGTCCTTATATACTTCCATCCCCCATCAGGAAGGTCTCAAAGCTCTACGCTTCTTTTTGGATTCCAGACCTAATCAGTTCCCCTCTACCACCACTCTGCTCCATCTAGCGGAATTAGTCCTTACTCTTAATAATTTCTCCTTTTGCTCCTCCCATTTCCTCCAAACTAAAGGTGTAGCTATGGGCACCCGTATGGGTCCTAGCTATGCCTGCCTTTTTGATGGGTTTGTGGAACAATCTATGTTCCGTGCCTATTCTGGTATCTGTCCCCCACTTTTCCTTCGCTACATCGACGACTGCATTGGCGCTGCTTCCTGCACGCATGCAGAACTCGTTGACTTTATTAACTTTGCTTCCAACTTTCACCCTGCCCTCAAGTTTACCTGGTCCATTTCCGACACCTCCCTCCCCTTTCTAGATCTTTCCGTCTCTGTCTCTGGAGACAGCTTATCCACTGATGTCTACTATAAGCCTACTGACTCTCACAGCTATCTGGACTATTCCTCTTCTCACCCTGTCTCTTGCAAAAACGCCATCCCCTTCTCGCAATTCCTCCGTCTCCGCCACATCTGCTCTCAGGATGAGGCTTTTCATTCTAGGACGAGGGAGATGTCTTCATTTTTTAAAGAAAGGGGCTTCCCTTCCTCCACTATCAACTCTGCTCTTAAACGCATCTCCCCCATTTCACGTACATCTGCTCTCACTCCATCCTCCCACCACCCCACTAGGAATAGGGTTCCCCTGGTCCTCACCTACCACCCCACCAGCCTCCGGGTCCAACATATTATTCTCTGTAACTTCCGCCACCTCCAACGGGATCCCACCACTAAGCACATCTTTCCCTCCCCCCCTCTCTCTGCATTCCGCAGGGATCGCTCCCTACACAACTCCCTTGTCCATTCGTCCCCCCCATCCCTCCCCACTGATCTCCCTCCTGGCACTTATCCATGTAAGCGGAACAAGTGCTACACATGCCCTTACACTTCCTCCCTTACCACCATTCAGGGCCCCAAACAGTCCTTCCAGGTGAGGCATCACTTCACCTGTGAGTTGACTGGGGTGATATACTGCGTCCGGTGCTCCCGATGTGGCCTTTTATGTATTGGTGAGACCCGACGCAGACTGGGAGACCGCTTTGCTGAACATCTACGCTCTGTCCGCCAGAGAAAGCAGGATCTCCCAGTGGCCACACATTTTAATTCCACATCCCATTCCCATTCTGACATGTCTATCCACGGCCTCCTCTACTGTAAAGATGAAGCCACACTCAGGTTGGAGGAACAACACCTTATATTCCGTCTGGGTAACCTCCAACCTGATGGCATGAACATCGACTTCTCTAACTTCCACTAAGGCCCCACCTCCCCCTCGTACCCCATCTGTTACTCATTTTTATGCACACATTCTTTCTCTCACTCTCCTTTTTCTCCCTGTGTCCCTCTGAATATACCTCTTGCCCATCCTCTGGGTCACCCCCCCCCCGTCTTTCTTCCCGGACCTCCTGTCCCATGATCCTCTCGTATCCCCTTTTGCCTATCACCTGTCCAGCTCTCGGCTCTATCCCTCCCCCTCCTGTCTTCTCCTATCATTTTGCATCTCCCCCTCCCCCTCCAGCTTTCAAATCCCTTACTCACTCTTCCTTCAGTTAGTCCTGACGAAGGGTCTCGGCCTGAAACGTCGACTGCGCCTCTTCCTATAGATGCTACTTGGCCTGCTGCGTTCACCAGCAACTTTGATGTATGCTGCTACTTCCTCATCCAGGTCATTTATAAAGATCACAAAGAGGAGGGATCCCAGAAGAGATCCTTGAGGCATACCACTGGTCACTGACCTCCATACAGAATATGAACCATCTACAGCCACCTTTTCCCTTCTGTGAGCAAGCCAATTCTGGATCCACAAAGCAAAGTCTCCTTGGATCCCATGTCTCCTTACTTTCTGAATGAGCCTTGCAAGGAGAAACTTATCAAATGTCTTACTTTGCTTTTACATTAGCTTTGACTTCCCTTGTCAGGCACCATTGTACTATTTTGCCATTTGAGTATTGCTTTGTTTTTGGAATACATCTATCCTGCACCTACCTCATTTTTCCCAGAAACTCACACCATTGCTGCTCTGCTTTCAGTCCTGCCAGCATCTCCTTCCCACTTAACACCCTGCACCTCCTTTTAATTAGCAATATGCCTAGTGCTGGCCTTGGTGCATAACACAGCAGCATAAACAAGATGGATACATAGAACATAGATCATAGAAAACCTACAGCACAATACAGGCCCTTTGGCCCACAAAGCTGTGCTGAACATGTCCTTACCTGAGAAATTACCTAGAGTTACTCATAGCCCTCTATTTTTCTGAGCTCCATGTACCTGTCCAGGAGTCTCTTAAAAGAGCCTCCACCACCGTTGCCGGCAGCCCATTCCACGCACTCACCACTCTCTGCAGAAAAAGAACTTACCCCTGATATCTCCTCTGTACCTACTTCCAAGCACCTTAAAATTGTGCCCTCTCGTGTCATCCATTTCATTCCTGGGAAAAAGCCTCTGACTATCCACACGATCATTGCCTCTCATCATCTAATACACCTCTGTCAGGTCGCCTCTCATCCTCTACCGTTCCAAGGAGAAAAAGCCGAGTTCACTCAACCTGTTTTCATAAGGCATGCTCTCCAATCCAGGCAATGTACTTCTAAATCTCCTCTGCACCCTTTCTGTAGTTTGAACATCCTTCCTGTAGTGAGCTGACCAGAACTGAGCACAATACTCCAAGTGGGGTCTGACCAGGGTCCTATAAAGCTGCAACATTATCTCTCAGCTCTTAAACTCAGTCCCACGGTTGATGAAGGCCAATGCACTGTAAGCCTTGTTAACACAGTCAACCTGTGCAGCAGCTTTGAGGGTCTTGTGGGTTCGGACCCCAAGATCCATCTGATCCTCCACACTGCCAAGAGTCTTACCATTAATACTATATTCTGCCATCATATTTGACCTACCATTTGAACCACCTCACACCTATCTGAGTTGAACTCCATCTGCCACTTCTCAGCCCAGTTTTGCATCCTATCAATGACCCGCTGTAAGCTCTGACAGCCCTCCACACTATCTAGAACACCCCAATCATCAGCTAATTTACTAACCCATCCCTCCACTTTTTCTCATGATTTTTACAGATGGACCCAGGGAGACTGTCCTTATGTAGGCTCTTCTGATTTAAATAAAACTTGCTAGTGGTTTTACAATACATGATGTGGTGTTTTAATACAGTGCCTATAAAAAGTATTCACCTCCCTTGGAAGTTTTCATGTTTTATCGTTTTACAACATTGAATCACAGAGGATTTAATTTGGCTTTTTTGACACTGATAAACGAAAAAAGACTCTTCTGTATCAAAGTGAAAACAGATCTCTACAAAATGATCTCAATTAATTACAAATATAAAACCCAAAATAACTGATTGCATAAGTATTCAATGCCTTAAATAGTCACATCAAATCATCACTGGTGCAGCCAACTGGTTTTAGATGTCATATAATTAATTAAACGGAGATTTGTCTTTGGAGACCTGTGAGCAGTCAAAGTGTTTCAATTCAATGTGGAAAAAATACACCTGTATCTGGAAGGTCCAATTGCTGCTGAGTTAGTATCCTGGCAAAAACTACACCAAGAAGACCAAAGAACACACCAAGCAACTCCGCAGAAAGATTATTGAAAGGCACAAGTCAGGAGATGCATACAAGAAAATTTCAAAGTCACTGAGTATCCTTCAGAGTACAGCTAAGTCATTCATCAAGAAATGTAATGAATATGGCACCGCGGAACATCAGCCTAGAGCAGCCCATCTTCAAAAACTGAGTGACCGTGCAAGAAGGGGACTAGTGAGGGAGGCCACCAACAGACCCATGACAACTCTGGAGGAGTTACAAGCTTCAGTGGCTGAGATGGGACAGACTGCACATACAACAACTGTTGCCCAGGTGCTTCACCAGTCACAGCTCATGAGAGAGCGGCAAAGAGAAAAAGTCTCACAGTAAAGCTCAGCTAGAGTTGGTCAGAAGGCATATGGGAGACTCTGAAAGCTGGAGGAAGGTTCCCTGGTCTGATGAAACCAAAATTGAGGTTTCTGCCCATCAGACTAAATACTGCATTTGGCGTAAAAGTCACACCATCCCTACAGTGAAACCTGGTGGTGGCTGCATCTTGCTGTGGAGATGCTTCACTGCAGCAGGCCCTGGAAGGTTTGTGAAGGTAGAGGGTAAAATGAATGCAGCAAAATACACGGAAAGCAACACACATCAAAGTTGCTGGTGAACGCAGCAGGCCAGGCAGCATCTGTAGGAAGAGGTGCAGTCGATGTTTCAGGCTGAGCCCCTTCGTCAGGACTAACTGTAGGAAGAGTGAGTAAGGGATTTGAAAGTTGGAGGGGGAGGGGGAGGGGGAGGTCCAAAATGATAGGAGAAGACAGGAGGGAGAGGGATAGAGGGATACACGGAAATCCTGGAGGAAACCCTGATGCAGTCTGCAAGCGAACTGTGACTTTGGAAAAGATTTGTTTCCCAGCAAGACAATGACCCCAAGCATAGTCCAAAACTACACAGGAATGGCTTAAAAACAACAAAGTTAGTGTCCTGGAGTGCCCAAGTCAGAGTCCAATCCTCAATCCAATTGAGAATTTCTGGCAGTACTTGAAAAGGGCTGTTCATTCACAATCCCCATGTAATCTGATAGAGCTTGAGCAGTTTTGTAAAGAAGAATGGGGAAAAATTGCAGCGTCCAAAGGTACAATTACTAAATACTGACTTGAAAGGGGTGAATACCTATGTAATCAATTATTTTGTATTTTACATTTGTAATTAATTTGGTTCATTTTGTAGAGGTCTGTTTTCATTTTGACATGAAAGAGTCTTTTTCTGTTGATCAGGGTCAAAAAAGCCAAATTAAATCCACTGTGATTCAATGTTGTAAAAGAAAACATGAAAACTTCTAAGTGGAGGCGGGGTTGGGGGTGTTGGATACCTTCAACAGGCAGTGTAAATAGCAAAAAGTGGCCAAAAGGCACGTGCCACCGAAAGCTAAGCCGAAGATGGAGTAGGAAAAACGCCAAAAATAGAAGTAGATCTGTCTCCCCCTCCATTTCTCCCTGTGGGACTCTATCCTAAAATCCTAGCTGACGGGCTGTGGAAAACCCTATGACGGAAATAGTCATGTTTGTCACGGCTGTCACACAACATATAGCTCAGCAGCTACAATGACAGACACAATCGACATAGTCCTATTCCGGAAACCAGCTTCCCTCATATGAACAGGTTACCCCATCCGATGCCTCGAGCACAGGGGGATCCTTCTGCACCCGGGGAATGGAACAGTCACAACCTCTGGTCATTCCACAGGGTGTAGGTGTGCAAACGCAGTCACAGACCAGGTGCGTACCGAATGTGGAGCAGATAGCAGGACCTAGTGAGAGTGATAGGGAAAATGAGCTACCTGATGGTACCTCCCATATGCAGGTACCTACCCTAAATAATGGAATGAGATATACCGACCCTTAGCCCTGGACCCTGCAGAGGTTAGAAGTAGGATCAGTGACGACCCCAACCCTATTAGGAACCTATCACGTTCCACAATTGGTTAGTACAAACTTGTGGAATTTTTAACCCTTTACCCAGAGATATGCAGCAACTAACTCCTGTGAGTCGCCTATGGCAGTGCCTGGTCCACCCTCAAACAACGATCTGCTGTTCCTCGAGGATAGATGGAGATTGGGCCCCCGGTTAAGATGGTGATGAAGACAACCGCAGGATGCAGAAATTGTTAGCTTAGGCCAGAGATAATCCTAGCAGCATGGTGATATTTGGGGAGGTCACAAGATGCCAACAGAAGAAAAAGAATGAGCCTGGAAAAGATCTAATTTCCCTGTTTAAAGATGCATAGGAAAATTGTGCACAAATACAATCGGAACAGAATGGACCTTTAGAGTGCAAACTTTGTAAAATTGTTTGCGACCCAGAGAAGCATGCTCATTCAAACTGGCTAATCTGAAGTGGCAGACTAAGACAAGGGAAGAAGTGGTAACTCTCCTTATTAATGGATTGTTTAAAAGTACTGGAGAAGCGAATGGGCAGTATATACAGCAGGAAAGACGGGAGTTCTGAAGGAAGAGGTTGCAGGAGTGGAAATAAAAGAGGAAGAGAAAAAAAGTCAGGATGCATGGCATCGGTGTGGGAGAAAAGGGCACAGGGCAAGAGAGTGTCACATCTGTTTTGAGGAAATGAAAGGCAGGGAAATCGTGGGGAAGAAAGGACAGGGGGAAAGGCACCCTTCACTATGAGTAACCCTTTTTCCCAGCTTCTGTTATCGGGGGCGGGGGGGGGTGCTCGAGGACTGGGCAATTCAGGCAGCAATGATCAGTTTTTCTACTACACTCCAGAGGACCCATAGCTGAAATACAAGTAGGCCAGAGAAGAATACAAATCCCGTCGATTCCGGCGCTACCTTATCGTCCATATACCCCTCCGTGGACTTGCCAAAAAATGTTAAGACTGGGGATAGCCAGAATCCCCATGATAGAGCCTTCATCTAATCTGTAACTATTAAACTGGAAGAACAACACAGTAGAGGAATCATTTATAGTGTGCAAACTAAATGCGAGCATCCACTGTACCCCAGACAGATTACCTGAACCGAATATGCCATGATTTCAGGCAATGATGTAACAGCAATGTGTGAGTCAAAAGGAGTAGCCTGCAACATATAGTTGGTAGTTGGCTGATGAAGGGGAAGCCCAGGGAAAATGTAATTGAAAATTAAACCACATTAGGGGACTTTGGGGGTGGGGGACTAATACCACTTGCAAATTCCTTACTCAGTTACACTGGGCGGCTGCTTTCCGGTTTCCTGATGTTGATGAGGTATATAAGATTAAGAAACCCAGGCTAATTTCAGAGAGCATTAATGTGTGCTTTAAGGGCCAAATTTTTTTTAGCACTGAAAGCACAGCCACCAAGATACAACTATACCATTCTCAGATAAATTATTTCCGGGAAGGAGACCAGTTCATAATTCTTATACCTCTGGGAATAAAGTCTCTCTCTCAACCTAAAGATCAGTAAAACAGTTAAAAGAGCAAATCGCAAACAAGAGAAAATCTGCTGTTGCTGGAAATCCGAGCAACACACAAAATGCTGGAGGAACCCTGCTGAGTTCCTGCAGCATTTTGTGTGTGTTGTAAAGGAGCAAATTCAGGGTACCCTTTCAATTGGTATAACCTATTTTGATCCCGATAGTAACAAATCCTCTTAAAACTTTCCTTTGAGGATTTCTCGTATCTTTAGACGAGAAAGCACGCCTTTCTCCTCCGTATGACCCTCCACTTTACCTGAAAGATGTGTACCAATGCTGTGGGCTTTGCCCAATATTCACGCGGGTTTAGTTGCCTGTGCGGCACCCCACCGAGTCACATTTAAGAAAACGTCAGACCCCATTCCATTCACCAATACCATTTATCTCCTGGGGCTGTTCACAAAATTAAACCTGTTATTGAGACGCTTTTACAGCAAGAACGCTACGCATGATGCAGAGCCTTTGCAATACCCCCATACTGCCAATCCCAAATCCGGCAGGCCGGACGAATAGCGGTTTGTGCAAAATTTGCAGGTTGTCAACTAGATAATACAGTCCATTTTCCCGGTTGTACTAGTCACAGGTATTATTTTGGCCTCTATGCCATCTGAATCTCAACAGTACTCGGTGATTGACCCCTGCTCCACCTTCTTCTCGGTCCCAGTGTACGAGGACGTTCAATACCTGTCATCTCCACTCCCCTGCCTTCTCCCCATACCCCTTGATGCCCTGGCTAATCAAGAACGTATCTATCTCTGCTTTAAATGCACCCAATGACTCGGGTCCACAGCCGCTCATGGCAACAAATCCCACAGATTTATCACCCTCTGATGAAAGTAATTTCTCCGCATCTCAGTTCTAAATGGACGTCCTTCAATCTTGTCCTAGAATTACCTACCATAACTTTGCCATATCTAAGTTGTTCAGGCCTTTTAACATTCGGAATATTTCTATGAGATCCCGTCTCATTCTCCTGAACTCCAGGGAATACAGCCCAAGGGCTGCCAGATGTTCCTCATATGGTAACCCTTTCATTCCTGGAATCATTCTTGTGAATTTATTTATTTCTTCCAGCAAAGTGCATGACAACACACTTTCCAACATTGTATTTCATTTGCCACTTCATTGCCCATTCCCCTAAACCAGGGGACCCCAACCTTTTTAGCACTGCGGACCGGTTAAATATTGGCAATATTCTTGCGGATTGGCCGACCCGGCCGGGGGGCGGGTAGGGTTGCCGACGGACAACAATAGCAGTCAAATACGTTGCGTTTACCCAGAAAAGACTACAATGACCATGAAGCCTTGCGCGGACACCAGTGCGCATGCGTGACCTGCCCAAGCATGTACCTGCCGATAATTTCCCATGCAAATCGTTTTTGGCGATTCTGCTCGGAGGGCGGGGTTGTTATTCACGACCAGAATATAGGTGAGAAGTGGTTAATACACTCAATTTCGTTTGTAAAAGGTTTATCTAACGAATTTAATATTAAACACACAGCACTTATTTTCCTCGCATGAATATAGCGATAAGTCAATTATCAGGGGAGGACGGGGAGTTTGAAGTAAGTGTTGAACGAACTTCCAGTAGAAGTGGTAGAGGCAGGTTCGATATTATCATTTAAAGAAAAATTGGATAGGTATATGGACAGGAAAGGGATGGAGGGTTATGGGCTGAGTGCAGGTCGGTGGGACTAGGTGAGAGTAGTGTTCCGCACGGACTAGAAGGGCAGAGATGGTCTGTTTCCGTGCTGTAATTGTTATATGGTTATATAAGTAAGTCAATAGCATCATAACATTTTAAGTAACGTTTGGATATTAAACAGACAGTACATATTTTCCCCGTATAAACATATAAAATCATTGCAACACACCAATATCGCTGAATCGGTGGGAGCCCTGGGCTTGTTTCCCTGCCACAAGGCGGTCCTATCGAGGGGTGATTGGAGACAGCGATACTCAAAGGGGGTTCCTTATGAAAACAGGTTGAGTGAATAAGGTTACTTATATTCTGCAATTTAGTTTTCGTTGCATTCATTGCAGAAAACACAGCTTCGCAGAAAAATGTTGGAAATGGAAGCAACATTTTCAGTGCTTTTGTGGCTGTCTCAGGATATTTAGCCTTGACTTTGATCCGGAATGCTGGCAGAGATGTTATGTCAAACATACTTATCAGCCCGCCGTCATTTGCAAGCTCGAGGAGTTGATCTCCTTCCTGCTCTGACATGGATGAAACGCGGGTAATGACCTCGCGTGTTAATGGCTCAACACTTGCCGTGACAGGGAATGAGGAAAGGTTTCCTCGCAGCCGCGCAGGGAATGAGGAAAGGTGTCGCCCGTGATGGGGAATGAGAAAACATAGAAACATAGAAAATAGGTGCAGGAGTAGGCCATTCGGCCCTTCAAGCCTGCACCGCCATTCAGTATGATCATGGGTGATCATCCAACTCAGAACCCTGCACCAGCCTTCCCTCCATACCCCCCGATCCCTTTAGCCACAAGGGCCATATCGAACTCCCTCTTAAATATAGCCAATGAACTGGCCTCAACTGTTTCCTGTGGCAGAGAATTCCACAGATTCACCACTCTCTGTGTGAAGAAGTTTTTCCCAATCTCAGTCCTAAAAGGCTTCCCCTTTATCCTCAAACTGTGACCCCTCATTCTGGACTTCCCCAACATCGGGAACAATCTTCCTGCATCTAGCCTGTCCAATCCCTTTAGGAATTTATACGTTTCAATCAGATCCCCCATCAATCTTCTAAATTCCAACCAGTATAAGCCTAGTCGATCCAGTCTTTCATCATATGAAAGTCCTGCCATCCCAGGAATCAATCTGGAAAGGTGCAGCTGACTCATATCGCCAGATCATATCGCTTCCTCGCGGCCTGGTAGCACATGCTTTGCGGCCAGGTATCGGTCTGCGGCCCGATGGCTGGGGACGGCCGCCCTAAACTATCTAAGTCTCTCTGCCGGCTGTCTGTTTGCCTAATACTACCCGCTCCTCCACCCATCTTTGTAGCATCGGCAAATTTATCCACAAATCCACTAATCCCACAGTCCATATCATTGACATACATCATAAAAAGCAACAGTCCCAACAGCGATCCCTGTGGAACTCCACTGGTAACCACTGGCAACCAGAATTGAAACCTTTTATTCCCACTCTCTGTTTTCTGCTGATCAGCCAATGCTCCACCCATGCTAGTAACTTCCCTGTAATTCCATGGGCTCTTATCTTGCTAAGCAGCCTCACGTGCGGCAGCATTTCAAAGGCCTTCTGAAAATCCAAGTACACCATATCTACCGCATCTCCTTTGTCTACTCTGATTGTAATTTCCTCAAAGAATTGCAGTAGGTTTGTCAGGCAGGATTTTCCTTTCAGAAAACCATGCTAGTTTTGGTCTATCTTGTCATGTACCTCCAGGTACTCTGTAATCGCATCCCTAACAATCGATTCCAACAACTTCCCAACTACTGATGTTAGGCCAACAGGTCTATAGTTTCATTTCTGCTGCCTCCCACCCTTCTTAATTAGCGGAGTAACATTTGTAATTTTCCAGTCATCCGGTACAATGCCAGAATATATTGAGTCTTCAAAGATCATTGTTAATGCCTCCGCAATCTCTCCAGCTACTTCTTTCAGAACTCGAGGGTGCATTCCATCAGATCCAGGAGATTTATCCACCTCAGACCATTAACCTTCCTGAGCACCTTCTCAGTCATAATTTTTCTGAGCACCTTCTCAGTCATAATTTTCACTGCACAAACTTCACTTCCCTGACACTCTTGAATGTCCGGTATACTGCAGTCATCTTTCATTGCGAAGACTGATGCAAAATACACATTCAGTTCCTCTGCCCTCTCTGCATCTCTCATTACGATATCGCCAGCGTCATGTTGTATTGGTCCTATATCTATCCTCAACTCCCTTTTACCCATTATAAACTTGAAAAAGCTCTTTGTATCTTCTTTGATGTTAGTCACCAGCTTCCTCTCATAATTCATCCTTTCCTTCCTAATAACCTTCTTAGGTTCCTTCTGCAAGTTTTTAAAGCTCCCCAATCCTCTATCTTCGCACTAGCTCTGGCTTCCTTGTATGCCCTCTCTTTTGCTTTTACTTTGGCTCTGACTTCACTTGTCAGCCACGGTAGTGTCCTTCTTCCCTTTGAAAATTTCTTCTTATTTGGAATATATCTGTCTTGTACTTCCTTCATTTTCCACAGAAACTCCAGCCATTGCGGCTCTGCTGTCCTTCCTGCAAATGTCCCTTTCCAGTCTACCTTGGCCAGTTCCCCTCTCATGCCATTGTAATTTCCTTTATTCCAATTGAAATACTGTCACACTGGATTTTATTTTTCCCTCTCAAATTTCAACGTGAACTCCATCATATTGTGATCACTCCGTGAGGGTTCTTTAACCTTAAGCTCTCTTATCACCTCTGGATCACTGCACAACACCCAATCCAGCACATCTAGTGGGGTGAACAACAAGCTCTTTAAAAGAGCCATCCCTTAGACGTTCTACAAATTCTCTCTCTTGAGGTTCAGTACTGACCTGGTTTTCCCAATCCACTTTCAAGTTAAAATCCGCAACGATTATAATTAGAATTGTAACATTACCCTTATTACCTGCCTTTTCCAGCTCCCTTTGTAATCTCAACCCCACATCATGGTTACTATTTGGAGGCCTATATATGATACCCATAATGTTTTTTTTACCATCCACCCACAAAGATTCATCATTCTCTGATCCTATGTCACCTCTTCAGAAAGATGTAATTCCATCTCTTACCAACAGAGCCACACCACCGCCTATGCCTTCCTGCGTCCTTTCAATACAACATATATGCTTTGATGTTAAACTCCCATCTATGGCCTTCTTTCAGCCACGACTGATGGCCACAATGTCATACTGGCCAATCTCTAATTGCACCACGAGTTTGTCCACCTTATTCTGAATGCTACGCACATTTAAATACAGCACCCTCAGTCCTGCATTCTTCACGCTTCTGGATTTTTTATCTGTGGTACAATTCAACTCTTTGCTCTGTCTGCATTTCTAACCAATCATTGGTTCGTAAACAAGATTTATTTGTGACCAACTTTTATTGAATTTCCGTAACAAATTAATTTCTGTAATAGGGTATGGGGGTATACTGAGGATTCCTCAGAACCAAACAGCAGAAAACTACCCCATCAGTGCAGGGATCAAATTGATGTATCAAATATTCACAGATTGGACAGCAGTGAGGAAAGTTTGACACACACAATGAAGCAATTATTTTACCCTTGCGTCAAGTGTTTACAACATGTACTTGTTAGTGTGTTTTAGAACAGGTCCAGTCCACTTACCCACAGGTCATCGTACTTTGTCTGGGATAAAGTCCTCGATGAATCAATAAATATTCCGTAAGTTCACAGTCCTGCAACACCTGTACTAGATAAGATACAAGTACTGGAAGCTGACCGAGCCTTGGGAGCTGGCACACTGCATCCCAGTGATCTGAAAGAGGTCCTCATGGAACTGTGGTTGGTCCAACATTTCTAGAGATTTGGAAATTGTTGTTATGGATTGAAGTTAGTAAGTGTGATCCCAGTGCCAAACAAAAGATGGAGACAAATAGAGAGAATCACTGCCCTATTAGCTGGACATCCCTATGGCTGGATCCTTTGGTAAAGAATGGAATTACATAACTTCTAGGAGAGAATATTAGGATTGAGGATGGAGACACAAGAGACAATAGATGTTGGAATCTGGGGCAAGACCAGCAGCACCTGGAATTATTGACATTTTGGGTCAAAATCCTGCTTCAGTATTTAATCAGGACTGATAAATCAACACAGGGTACTGAACCAACAGTCCTGTTCATCTACTGGAGTTTGAAAAGGAGAATATGACTACAGCTGTGATGGACCCTGATGTACACAGTGACCCTGTGATCTCTGTCTTGGAGGCCAATGTTAGGCTGTCTTTCAGAAGAGTGACTCCTCACAAGATGGCAAACCCTAAAGAGTACTTGGTAAGGCTCTGAAAACTTGTGCCAAGCAACTTGGAGTAGTGTGAGCTGCCTTAATGACTATCACCCAGTAGCACTCACATCTATGGTGATGAAATGCATTGAGAGGTTGGTCGTGCGAGAATGAACTCCTGCCTCAGCAAGGACCTAGACCCACTGTAATTTGCCTATTGCCACAATTGGTCAACAGCGGACGCAAGCTCAATGGCTCTTCACTCAGCCTTAGATCACCTGGGCAATACAAACACCCTGTCAATTCATTTACTATCGTTCAGCATTTAACACCATCATTCCTATAGTCCTGATTGATAAGCTACAGAACCTAGACTTCTGTAACTCCCTCTGTAATTGGATCCTCGACTTCCTAACCAGAAAACCACAATCTGTGTGGATCGATGTCTCCTCCTCGCTGATGATCAACACTAGCTCATTTCAGGGATGTGTGCTTAGCCCTCTGCTCTACTCTCTCTACACCCATGATTGTGTGGCTAGTCATAACTCAAATGCCATCTATAAATTTGCTGATGATACAACCATTGTTGGCAGAACCTCAGATGGAGACGAGAGGGTGTACTGGAGTGAGGTACATCAGCAAGTTGAGTGGTATCACAGCAACAACCTTGCACTCAAGGTCAGTAAGACCAAAGAGTTGATTAGGGACTATAGAAAGGGTTGGATTAGGGAACACAAACCAATCCTCATAGAGGGAGTAGAAGTGGAGAGAGTGAGCAGTTTCAAGTCCCTAGGTGTCATGAGGGGAGGTGTTGGAGTTGTTGAAATACATTAGGACAGATAAGTCCGCGGGGCCTGGCGGAATATTCCCCAGGCTGCTCCACGAGGCGAGAGAAGAGATTGCTGAGCCTCTGGCTAGGATCTTTATGTTCCCGTTGTCCACGGGAATGGTACCGGAGGATTGGAGGGAGGCGAATGTTGTCCCCTTGTTCAAAAAAGGTAGTAGGGATAGTCTGGGTAATTATAGACCAGTGAGTCTTACGTCTGTGGTGGGAAAGCTGTTGGAAAGGATTCTTAGAGATAGGATCTATAGGCATTTAGAGAATCATGGTCTGATCTGGGACAGTCAGCATGGCTTTGTGAAGGGCAGATCGTGTCTAACAAGCCTGATAGAGTTCTTTGAGGAGGTGACCAGGCATATAAATGAGGGTAGTGCAGTGGATGTGATCTATATGGATTTTAGTAAGGCATTTGACAAGGTTCCACACGTAGGCTTATTCAGAAAGTTAGAAGGCATGGGATCCAGGGAAGTTTGGCCAGGTGGATTCAGAATTGGCTTGCCTGCAGAAGGCAGAGTGTGGTGTGGAGGGAGTACATTCAGATTGGAGGATTGTGACTAGTGATGTCCCACAAGGATCTGTTCTGAGACCTCTACTTTTCGTGATTTTTATTAACGACCTGGATGTGGGGGTAGAAGGGTGGGTTGGCAAGTTTGCAGATGACACAAAGGTTGGTGGTGTTGTAGATAGTGTAGAGGATTGTCAAAGATTGCAGAGAGACACTGATAGGATGCAGAAGTGGGCTGAGAAGTGGCAGATGGAGTTCAACCCGGAGAAGTGTGAAGTGGTACACTTTGGAAGGACAAACTCCAAGGCAGAGTACAAAGTAAATGGCAGGATACTTGGTAGTGTGGAGAGGCAGAGGGATCTCGGGGTACATGTCCACAGATCCCTGAAAGTTGCCTGACAGGCGGATAGGGTAGTTAAGAAAGCTTATGGGGTGTTAGCTTTCATAAGTCGAGGGATAGAGTTTAAGAGTCGCGATATAATGATGCAGCTCTATAAAACTCTGGTTAGGACACACTTGGAGTACTGTGTTCAGTTCTGGTTACCTCACTATAGGAAGGATGTGGAAGCATTGGAAAGGGTACAGAGGAGATTTACCAGGATGCTACCTGGTTTAGAAAGTATGCATTATGATCAGAGATTAAGGGAGCTAGGGCTTTACTCTTTGGAGAGGAGGAGGATGAGAGGAGACATGATAGAGGTGTACAAGATAATAAGAGGAATAGATAGAGTGAATGGCCAGTGCCTCTTCCCCAGGGCACCACTGCTCAATATAAGAGGACATGGCTTTAAGGTGAGGGGTGGGAAGTTCAAGGGGGATATTAGAGGAAGGTTTTTTACTCAGAGAGTGGTTGGTGCGTGGAATGCACTGCCTGAGTCAGTGGTGGAGGCAGATACACTAGTGAAGTTTAAGAGACTACTAGACAGGTATATGGAGGAATCTAAGGTGGGGGCTTATATGGGAGGCAGGGTTTGAGGGTCGGCACAACATTGTGGGCCGAAGAGCCTGTACTGTGCTGTACTATTCTATGTTCTATGTTCTATCTCTGAATATCCAACCCTTTCAATAGTCCCAACATATTGATACAGTTATCAAGGAGGCAATACAGCGACTAGATTTCATTAGGAACTTGGTTTGTCACCTAAGACACTTGAAAACTTCTACAGGTGTACCATGGAGAGCATTCTGACAGGCTGCATCGCTGTCTGGTGTGAGGGGGCTACTGCACAGGATCAAAAAAAGCTACAGAAAGTTGCAGAATTAGTTAGCTCTATCTCAGGTACTAGCCTCTATAGTATCCAAGACATCTTCAAAGACTAGAGCCTCAGAAAGGCAGCATCCATCATTAAGGACCCCTACCAGCCAGGACATTCCTCTTCTCATTGTTACCATCAGGAAGGAGGTACAGAAGCCTGAAGGCACACACTCAGTGATTGAGGAACAGCTTCTTCCCCTCTGCCATCCGATTCCTAAAAGTGAGGTCCATGAACACTACCTCACTTTTATTATTTCTGTTCGTGAACTATTTTTAATTTAACTATTTAATATACATACATATCTTTTCTTATATTATTATGTATTGCATTGTACTGTTGCCACTATATTAACAAATTTGACGACACATGCTGGAGATATTAAACCCGATTCTGATTCTTATTCTGAGTTCTGTGAACAGACAGGAGTCAGCCAATAGATGCAGGGATTTGGATTTTCAGAATGCTGTGACACTATACTACAGGATATTGATCAGCAAGGACAGAGCACATGGAGTTGGGGTTACACACTGATCAGGATCACAATGGTCATTGGACAGAAAGAAAAGGCTCAGAATGAATGGGCCTCTCTCAGTTTGGCCAGGTTACAGCTCCTTGTGTTCAGCTGGGAACAGTAGTTAGCATCCAAACATTCATAATCTACATCAACACTTTGATTGTTGGATCAATTGCCCTCTGTACAGATTTGCTGACCTCACCAAACCGGTGGCAGAACATCAAGGGCAAACACTTCCTGTCTTTGGTACTATCAATCTTGGGCACTGCCTCAAGCAGCTCCCCACTGTCCAGGACAGACCATCTTCTCACATCTCCCATCAGGCAGCAAATACAGAAGCCTGAAGTTCCACATCAGCAGGTTCAAGAACAGATACTTCCCTCCAATCATTTGCTTTTACAACAATCTGCATAACCATAAGCCCTACCTCAGTATAGCAACACTAGATTTGTGTTCCTTCTTGTAAATGTATAGTGATGTTTTTTTCAGGTGAATGCTGCTTTCATGGTACTATGCTCCTGTGATGCTGCTGCCAGTATGTTTCTTCTTGACCCCACGTGCAGACAGCAAAAGGACGAGATGGAAAGGAACCTCAAGGGGTATATGGACAAGGATATGGAATAGGCATCAACATGACAGGTGCACTTGGACCAGGAAAATATTGAAGTAATTTGCTTTGGTGCACAAAACAGAAGAGAGGATTTTTAGACAATACAGCAGGTTTGAGATAGCGGAGCCATTGTTTTGTGGATTTTGAGCTTGAGATTTGAGGCGTGGCCAGTCAGAACATTTGGCAGGGTTGAGAACAGCAGTCTTTCTTTCTTATTGCACAGTTAGATTAGTGGGAATATGAGGCAGGATAAAGGAATGCCCCTCTTGTGGGTTGTGGGAAGGCCAGGACACATTCATTGTCTTTGATGGCGACACCTGCAAGAACTGAATCCAGTTGCAGCTTCTTACAACCACGTTAGAAAACTAGAGCTTGAGCTGGATGATCTCCAGATCACTGGGAGGCTGGGATACAGGGTGAGGGCAAGGAGATGGAAACGAAAACCGGGAACCCGCAACAGGACTGGCAAGAGAGTTAGGAGCCCCAGCTTGGACTCCGAGCCAGAGACTGGACAAGGACCTAGAACCTGGGTCTAGCCTCTGGCTCGGACCCCAGAACTAGGCAAGGATGAGGCTTGGCTGGCAGCCAGGACGTGGCTGGAGTCTTAAGGCTTGGGGCTAGAGACTAGAGACTTGGCTTAGCAGGAGGCAGGAGGCTGGAGTCTTCAGGCTTGAGGCTAGAGACTGCAGACTTGAGGCGATGCTTGGCAGGAGGCAGGAGGCTCGAGTCTTCAGGCTTGAGGCTAGAGGCTAGAGACTCAAGGCGAGGCTTGGCAGGAGGCAGGAGGCTGGAGTCCTTAGGCTTGAGGCTAGAGGCTAGAGACTAGAGGCGAGGCTTGGCAGGGTTCTCCTGGGCAGGGCATGCTTCTCCTGGGCAAGACAGGGTTCTCCTGGGCAGGACGCGGATCACCACCCGACGGAGGCAAGGGACAGGAAGGGACAGAACCAACCGCAGATAACAGCAAGGCTACCTGGCTTAACTGATGGAAGCAAGGGACAGGAAGGGACAGAACCAACCGCAGGTAATGGCAATATGGCCTGGCTTACCCGACGGAGGCAAGGGACAGGAAGGGACAGAACCAGCCGCAGGGTAATGGCAAGACAGCCTGACTTACCCAGCGGAGGCAAGGGACGGGAATGGAGCTAGGTACGGGGCGGCTCCAGGACAAGACTGAAGGCGAGATGAGGTGAGAGTTCCCAGCAAGACCAGGCAAGGCTTCAGGCAATGCAAGGCAAAACAAGAACTTCAGGCGAGGCGAGAGTTACTGGCAAGACAAGGCAGGGCTTCAGGCAAGGAAACAGAAGGCTGAGGAAGGGATACAAGGAGTAAGGACAAGAACAATTCAGCAGCCACACCCTGCTCTCTGAAGGTATTTATGCAGCCAGCCCCAACGAGCATCAGCTGCCTCAATTAGAGCTCAACAAGAACAGAAACAGGGTAGACAGGAAAACCTGGAGCAAGGGCCGATGGACCTGACCGTGTACCGGAATACAGACTTCACGGATTGGACCATGACAGAGAATGGGAACCAGAGTGCCAGGGCAGAGACTACAGAGGTCTGGGGGGAAATGTTGTTAAGCCCACATGCAAAGACAGGAATCAAAAGATTGAACATAGTGGGAATAATGCTCTCAGTTCAACCTAATTCAATGCAAGGAGTATTTTCGGAAAGGCGGATGAACTTAGGGTTTGGATCAGCACCTGGAATTACGACAGTGTGGCCATTAGTGAGACTTCATTGCAGGAGGGGCAGAATGGCAGCTCAATGTTGCAGGTTTCTGTTGTTTTAAGCATGATAGAGCAGCGTTGATCAAAGGGGGGGGGTGGCATTACTAGTCGGAAGACGTCACGGCAGTGCTCAATCAGGACAGGCTGGAGGGTTTCTCTACTGAAGCTACATGGGTAGAACTGAGGAATGAGAAAGGGATGACCACACTAATGGGAGGCCACATCTGCCGCCTAGGCACTAAGGGTTCAGATGACGATGACACTAATGGGATTATACTATAGATGACCCAAAGGTATAATTACCTTGGTAGCTTTATATCACAAGATGCCAGAAGTAAAGTAACTTCCAAAAAATCAAAAAATTAGAAGAGATGACAAAGAGTAAGAAGATGTTGAATTGTTGTCATAGAGTCATAGAGACATAGAGTACAGAAACAGGCCCTTTGGCCCATCTAGTCTATGCCTAAATCATTTAAACTGCCTACTCACACCAACCTGCACTGGGACCATAGCCCTCCATATCCCTACCATTCATGTACCTATCCAAACCTCTCAAACATTGAAATTGAGCTTGCATGCACCACTTGCGCAGGCAGCTCATTCCACACTGTCATATCCCTCTACGTGAGTAAGTTTCCCCTCATGATCCCTTAAACTTTTTAACTTTCACCCTTAACCCATGACCTCTGGTTGTGGTTCCACCCAACCTCAGTGGAAAATGCCTGCTTGCACTTGCCCTATCTATACCCCTCATAATTTTGTATACCTCTATCAAATCTCTCAATCTTCGATGTTCTAAGGTATATAGTCCTAACCAATTCAATCTTTCTTTATAACTCACATCCTCCAGACTTGGCAACATCCTTCTAAATTGTCTCTATCTTTATTATTTCAAACTTGTTTACCTCACCTAGGTAGGTGACGAAAACTACACACAATACTCCAAATTAGGCCTCACCTACATCTTATAAAACTTCAACACAACATTCCATCTCCTGCACTCAATACATTGAGTTATGAAGGCCAACCTGCCAAAAGCTTTTTTACCACCCTGTCTATCTGTGATGCCACTTTCTTTACGACCCTGTCCATCTCAGGACTCGCACCACCACGTCCAGGAACAGGTATTGCCCCTCACCTATCGATCTCAGGACTCACACCACCACGTACAGGAACAGGTATTGCCCCTCACCTACCGATCTCTTGAACCAAACAGGATAACTTAGCTTCACTTGCCCCTTCATTGAAATGTTCGCACAAACCTATGGATTCACTTCAAAGAACTCTTCATCGAATGTTCTTGGTATTTATTGCTTATTTATTTATTGTTTTCATTGTTTCTCTCTTTATGTATTTGCTCAGTTTGTTGTCTTTTGCATGCTGGCTGAATGTCCAAGTTGATGTGGTCTTTCATTGATTCTGTTACAGTTATTATTCTATTGTGGATTTATTGAGTATGCACAAGAAAATGAATCTCAGGGTTGTGTATGGTTCCATGTAGATACTTTGATAAAAATTAACTTTTAACTTTGAAGGGAGGGAGACAGAAGAAAAGAAACTATTGCCCATTTAGCTTGACTTCACTGGCTGGGGAGATGTTGCACTAGATTACTAAGAATGATTTCTCAGTATTTGAAGACACATGATAAAATAGTCAGAAAGCCTCCTTTCAAAACTATTCAAATTCATTGAGGAAATAATCAGACCATAAGACCATAGGAGCAGAATTAGGTCATTTGGCACATCGAGTCTGCTCTGCCATTTCTAAACGGGGAGTGAAGATGTGGTGAGGATATTTCCTCTAGTGGGAGACTCTGGTACCAGAGTACAAGAATGTCCCTTTAGAACATTGATAAGGAGGATTTCTTTACCAGAGGGAGGTGAATCTGTGGAATTCATTGGCACAGACGGCTGTGGAGGCCAAATAATTGGGTATACTTAAAGAAGAAGTTTATATAACCATATAACCATATAACAATTCCATCACGGAAACAGGCTACCTCAGCCCTTCTAGTCTGTGCTGAACTCTTACTCTCACCTAGTCCCACCGACCTGCACTCAGCCCATAACCCTCCATTCCTTTCCTGTCCATATATCTATCCAATTTAAGTTTAAACGACAACATCAAACCTGCCTCAACCACTTCTGCTGGAAGCTCGTTCCACACAACCACCACTCTCTGAGTAAAGAAGTTCCCCTTCATGTTACCCCTAAACTTTTGTCCTTTAACTCTCAACTCATGTCCTCTTGTTTGAATCTTCCCCACTCTCAATGGAAAAAGCCTATTCACGTCAACTCTATCATAATTTTAAACACCTCTATCAAGTCCCCCCTCAACCTTCTACGCTCCAAAGAATAAAGACCTAACTTGTTCAAACTTCCTCTGTAACTTAGGAGATGAAACCCAGGCAACATTTTAGTACACCTTCTCTGTACTCTCCTAATTTTATTGACATCTTTCCTATAATTCGGTGACCAGAACTGTACACAATACTCCAAATTTGGCATTACCAATGCCCTATACAATTTCAACATTACATCCCAACTCCTATACTCCATTCTCTGAGTAATAAAGGCCAGCATACCAAAAGCTTTCTTCACCACCTTATCCACATGAGATTCCATCTTCAGGAACTATGCACCGTTATTCCTAGAATCTCTGTTCTACAGCGTTCTTCAATGCCCTACCATTTACCATGTATGTCCTATTTTGATTAGTCCTACCAAAATGTAGCACCTTACATTTTTCAGCATTAAACTCCATTTGCCATCTTTCAGCCCACTCTTCTAACTGTCCTAAATCTCTGCAAGCTTTGAAAACCTACCTCATCATCCACAACGCCACCTATCTTAGTATCATCTGCATGCTTACTAATCCAATTTACCACTCCTTCATCCAGATCATTAATATATATGACAAACAAAATTGGACCCAGTACAGATTCCTGAGGCACACCACTACACACCGTCCTCCAATCTGACACACGGTTATCCAGCATTACTCTCTGGTGTCTCCCATCTAGCCACTGCTGAGTCCATTTAACTACTTCCATATTAATGCCTAACGATTGAACCTTCCTACCTAACCTTCCATGTGGAACCTTGTCAAAGGTCTTACTGAAGTCCATATAGACAACATCCACCGCTTTACCCTCGTCAACTTTCTTAGTAACCTCATCAAAAAATTCAATAAGATTTGGCAAACGTGACCTTCCATGCACAAATCCATGTTGACTGTTCTTAATCAGACCCTGTCTATCCAGATAATTATATATACCATCTCTAAGAATACTTTCCATCAATTTACCCACCACTGACATCAAACTCACAGGCCGATAATTGCCAAGTTTACTCTTAGAACCCTTTTTAAACAATGGAACCACATGAGCAATACGCCAATCCTCCGCACCATCCCCGTTTCTAATGACATTTGAAATATTTCTGTCAGAGCCCCTGCTATTTCCACACTAACTTCCCTCAAGGTCCTAAGGAATATCTTGTCCGGACCCGGAGACTTATCCACTTTTATATTCCTTAAAAGGACCAGTACTTCCTCTTCTTTAATTGTCATACTTTCCATAACTACCCTTCTTGTTTCCTTTACCTTACACAATTCAATATCCTTCTCCTTAGTGAATACCGAAGAAAAGAAACTGTTCAAAATCTCCCCCATCTCTTTTGGCTCCGCACATAGCTGTCCACTCTGATTCTCCAAGGGACCAATTTTATCCCTCACTATCATTTTGACACTCACATAACTGTAGATTTTTTTTCACCTTACTTGCCAAAGCAGCCTCGTATCTTCTTTTAGCTTTTCTAATTTCTTTCTTAAGGTTCTTTTTACATTCTTTATATTCCTTGAGCACCTCATTAACTCCAAGCTGCCTATATTTACTGAAGATCCTTCTCTTTTTCTGAACCAAGTTTCCAATATCTCTTGAATACCATGGCTCTCTCAAACTTTTAACCTTTCCTTTCAACCTAACAGGAACATAAAGATTCTGTACCCTCAAAATTTCACCTTTTAATGACCTTCATTTCTCTATTACATCCTTCCCATAAAACAAATTGTCCCAATCCACTCCTTCAAAATCCTTTTGCATCTCCTCAAAGTTAGCCTTTCTCCAATCAAAAATCTCAATCCTAGGTCCAGTCCTATCCTTCTCCATAATTACACTGAAACTAATTGTACTGCGATCACTGGACCCAAAGTGCTCCCCAACACATACCTCCGTCACCTGCCCTATCTCATTCCCTAACAGGAGATCTAACACTGCCCCTTCTCTAGTTGGTACCTCTATGTATTGCTCCAAAAAACTATCTTGCACACATTTGACAAACTCCAAACCATGCAGCCCTTTTACAGAATGGGCTTCCCAGTATATGTGTGGAAAATTAAAATCTCCCACAATCACAACCTTGTGCTTACTACAAATATCTGCTATCTCCTTACAAATTTGCTCCTCCAGTTCTCGGTCCCCATTAGGTGGTCTATAATACACCCCTATAAGCGTCACAACACTTTTCCTATTCCTCAATTCCACCCAAATAGCCTCCCTAGACGAGTCCACTAATCTATCCTGCCCGAGCACCCCTGTTATATATTCTCTGACAACCAATGCAACACCTCCTCCTCTTGCCCCTCCTGTTTTATCACACCTGAAGCAACGAAATCCTGGAATATTTAGAACATAGAATAGTACAGCACAGTACAGACCCTTCAGCCCACAATGTTGTGCCGACCCTCAAACCCTGCCTCCCATATATCCCCCCACCTTAGATTCCTCCATATACCTGTCTAGTAGTGTCTTAAACTTCACTGGAGTGTCTGCCTCCACCACTGACTCAGGCAGTGTATTCCACACACCAACCACTCTCTGAGTAAAAAGCCTTCCTCTAATATCCCCCTTGAACTTCCCACCCCTTACCTTAAAGCTATGTCCTCTTGTATTGAGTAGTGGTGCCCTGGGGAAGAGGCGCTGGCTATCCACCTATCTATTCTTCTTATTATCTTGTACACCTCTATCATGTCTCCTCTCATCCTCCTTCTCTCCAAAGAGTAAAGCCCTAGCTCCCTTAATCTCTGATCATAATGCATACTTTCTAAACCAGGCAGCATCCTGGTAAATCTCCTCTGTACCCTTTCCAATGCTTCCACATCCTTCCTATAGTGAGGTAACCAGAACTGGACACAGTACTCCAAGTGTGGCCTAACCACACCCCTCCTTTGGTTGCCAATCACACCCCTCCTGCAACCACGTTTCACTAATAGCTACAACATCATATTTCCAGGTATCAATCCATGCTCTAAACTCATCCACCTTTCTTACAATGCTCCTAGCATTAAAACAGATGCATTTAAGAAACTCTCTACCTCCTACTCTCTGTTTGTCCTTAATGGAGCAAACAACTTTGTTATCTTTTTCTTCCTTTTCCCCTAAATCAACCTCCCATCTCCTAGTCTCTTAATTTGATTCCCTCCCCCCAACCATTCTAGTTTAAAGTCACCGCAGTAGCCCTTGCAAATCTCCCCGCCAGGATATTGGTCCCCCTAGGATTCAAGTGCAACCCGTCCCCTTTGTACAGGTCAATCAGTGGTCCCAATGATCCAAAAACCCGAATCCCTGTTCCCTGCTCCAATCCCTCAACCACGCATTTATCCTTCACCTCATTGCATTCCTACTCTCACGGTCGCGTGGCACAGGCAGTAATCCCGAGATTACTACCTTTGCGGTCCTTTTTCTCAACTCCCTTCCTAACTCCCTATTTTCTTCTTTCAGGACCTCTCCCCTTTTCCAACCTATGTATTGGTACCTATATGTACCACGACCTCTGGCTCCTCTCTCTCCCACTTCAGGATATCTTGGACGCGATTAGAAACATCCCGGACCCTGGCACCAGGGAGGCAAACTACCATCCGGGTGTCTGGACTGTGTCCACAGAATCGCCTATCTGACCCCCTAACTATTGAGTTTATCGGTTCTTGATTAGTCAGGGCGTCGAAGGTTACTGTGAGAAATCAGGAGAATTGTGCAGCGAGAGATAATAACGAAGCTATTACGTAACAGAAGTGCGGACTCAGTGGGTGCGGTACTGTACCTTAATTCAGCTCCGACGCCTTATGATCGTATGGTAACGTATACGCACTACATTGCACAGTTGTATTTATGCCATTTAACAGGAGAAAACGGTCATCCTTACCTAAAACCTCACTGTAATACGAATTCCAATGGGACCATATTTCTTCAACTATCCACTGATACATAAAAGTGTAAAACACATTCTGAACTCTCTCCGGAAAAGACATCTTATCAGAAAACTCTGACAGAGAAGTCGGTACATAGGAAGGAGGAACAGGCAGCTGCCCGCAGAGTCTCTCCGCAACAAACCCCGGGGAGTATCTCAGACTGAAGATAAAGGGAATGCCCAGCTTCACGGCCAGAAGATCTCCACAGTAAAAGACAGGATCACTGAACAGCACTTTGAACGCGGACTCCCGCAGTCTCTCCAGCAGTTTGTCGTTCTTTAATACCCCGTCACAGATCTCTCGCATTATTTTCATAGCATTTTCCATGATCTTTGAAAATTTTCTGTAGGCACCCCAGTGGGACAGGAAAGGCTTCTCGTTTATCCAGAATTCTACTACATCATTGAAGATGGCATCGTTATCCACTATGGTAAACGGCACCTCAAATACTTCAAACTGTACGGGTGAGGGCTCGGTGTAGTTGACGAAATGTGCGGCTGAATTTACAACCACCGTGACATTGTGACCCCGGGCGATCAGTTCATTGATAATAGATTTTGCATTGATCCAGTGGCTTCCCTCCGCTGACCAGATCAGTATGTTTTCGGGAGCTGCTCGCTGGTAAAAAAACAAGAACACAAACAGGAGCCCGAGTTGCATCGTGTCCAAGCAACGGCTCCCAGCTGAAGTTGTGTATGTGGCCTGTTTACGCAACTAAGTTATTAATGAAAACGCTGGAGACGGGAACTAAGTACAGGAAGAGTCCAAGAGTCCAAACTTTTACACACACTGATATATAAATCCATGTGCGCCTAATAGCGCATGCAACGACGTGGTACTAAAGCATAAACTAGTCCCCTATTTTAATACTGTATAGGCTCTACGGTACCTTCCTCCCCTTTTATTTTAATAGTGTATCAACTGTTTTCTTTACTGGGGCACTGTGCTAAACAAATATGTTTATCCTTAACATACAAACGCCTACCATTTGTTCACACATTATAACAAAGTGACTTAATAAGATCAAATTATAACAAGCCTTTTTTTTACTTTTTACTTTTGGTCTAAGACCCATTTCTAACTCAAGTCTTTGAGGAGGTCTTCTCTGCCTCTCCGGGTGACGTCTGTCCGGAAACGTTTGATTTGGGGAATGAGTCTCCACAGGTACATCAGGTTGGTCCTCAGCACTGATGACAGGCTTATCTGTGGATGAGGCTGATGTGATCACATCAGGAGTGTTTGCTTCTATGTCAGGGGAGTCCGGGCAAGGTTTGTTGTGTTTTTCACCTGAGCATCCAGGATTTGGTCCACGTGACGTCTCATACGTTCTCTCCCACCTCCACTGTATACATCAGTGGCCCGTCTAAGGTGGAAATTGTACCCGGCTGCCACTTTTCAGTCCGGTAATCACCTGCAAGAACTGACTGTCCCACACTGAAACTCCGTGTGGACTTAGCATTCAAGTGTTTGAACTGTCTGTTCTCCGCATCACGCCGTACATCTGGTTTGAGAAGATCCATGCCGGACCTTAGGTTCCTGTTCAGAAACATCATCGCTGGAGTCTGATTCGTGGTTGCGTGTACTGCATTACGATAGGCAAGGAGGAAGCTGTCTATCTTGTGTTGCAGTGGTCGATTTTCGCTGTCCATTGACTTGATGGCTTTCTTGAACGTCTGCACAAATCTTTCTGCTAAGCCATTTGTGGAGGAATGGTAAGGGGCAGATGTAAAGTGCTTGATCCCATCGTTCTTCACAAAACTTTGAAATTCTTCAGAGACAAACTGCCGTCCATTCTCTGTACAGATTTATTCTGGCATGCCATTCCTGGCGAACATGGTCCTCAGAACTGTAATAGTCTTTTCCGATGTGGTTGTCTTCATTTTGATGACCTCTGGCCATTTGGAATGTACATTGAAGGCGATTAAAAAGAGAGTCCATGAATACTCCAGCAAAGTCCATGTGCACTCGTTGCCATGGTGATGAGGGCCACTCCCATGGATGGAGAGGGGCTTGTGGTGGTGTGTTCTGGACCTTTTGACATCCAGAACACTTCTTGGTCAAGTTCTCAATCTGTTTATCGATTCCTGGCCACCACACAGAGGCACGAGCAAGACTTTTCATCTTCACGATACCCAGGTGCCCCTTGTGCAGTCCCTCCAGCACTCTGGTGTGTAGCTTGGGAGGAATCACAACTCGTGAGCTACACATTAGTGTTCCCCGACACACTGACAACTGCTCCTTCCTCGCTGAGAAGGCTGGAAACAGTGTGTTACTCCGCGCTGGCCATCCCTTTACCGTGATGTCATACACTTTTGACAACGTAGGGTCATTGCGTGTTTCCCTTTCAATGAGGCTGTTTGTCACTGGTAATAGTTCAGCTTTTGTTGTGTGAAAGACCTCTGCTGAATACATTTGTGTAGTTATCTCAGAAGTGGGCAGTGGTAAACGTGACAAGCCATCTGTGTTGCCGTGTAGCTTGGTCCCCTTGTGTTCAGTGTCATACCTGTGACCTCCTAAGAAAAGAGACCATTGCTGCAGCCTTTGTGCTGTCATCACTGGAACGTCATTTCTTGGGTTGAAGATTGACACGAGAGGCTGATGGTCAGTCAATAGGGTAAACTTTTGACCATACAGGTAGTGACTGAATTTCTTGACTCCCCACATGAGGCTTAGGGCCTCTCTGTCAATCTGTGCGTAGTTGCGTTCAGCTGAAGTTAACATTCTTGAGGCAAGGGCTATTGGTCTTTCTGAGCCATCTGGAAACTTGTGTGATAACACAGCTCCTATCTCATGGGGTGAGGCATCACAAGCCAGTCGGATTGGTAAGGAGGGGTCAAAGTGCGCGAGCACCCCTTCCGAAGTTATGAGTCTTTTAGTTTTTTGAAACACTTTCTCACAGCTCTCAGTCCACTTCCATTGTGTCCCTGTCTGTAATAGTGCATTTAGTGGGTGTAGGACTGTGGACAGGTGAAGCAATAACTTGTGGTAATAGTTCACTAGTCCAAGATATGCTCTCAGCTGAGACACATTTTCAGGTAGTGATGCCTTAAGCACTGCTTCTATCTTGTCTTGAGACATGTGTAAGCCATCCTTGTTGATCACATGCCCACAGTAGGAGATTTCCTTTTTGAAAAATTCACATTTCTGTCAATTAGCTCTGATCCTATATTCTCGTAACCTGGTGAGCACTTGTTCGAGGTTAGAAAGATGTTCGTCGTCATCTTTGCCGGTGACATTGATGTCATCCAGGTAACACTGAGTCCCTGGAATCCCCTGCAGGACCTGGTCCATTGCCCTTTGCCAGATTGCAGGAGCTGATACTATCCCAAACACCAACCCATTGTACTGGTAAAGTCCTTTCTGTGTACTTATTGTCAGGTATTTCATCTTGGATGCTTCATCGATTTCCATTTGGAGATAAGCCTGGGCCAAATCGATTTTTGTGAAATGTTCCCCTCCTGACAGGGAAGCAAAGATGTCCTCAATACGAGGTAGAGGATACTGTTGCGGAGAACTGGGTTAACAGTCACTTTAAAGTCTCCACATATGCGCACCTTGCTTTGTTTTCCTGGTTTTGTGCTGGAGGTTTTCTTCATCACTGCGTGGCCCATTAACTCCAATCCACCTTTGACAGGACCCCAGTCTGCTCCAGATTTTTCAGCTCTGCCTCTGCTGTAGGACGGATTGCATATGGCACTGGTCTGGCTTTGTGAAATTTCGGACATGCATTTTCCTCAATCTCAATCTTTGCCTTCATGCCCTGAAGTGTTCCTATTCCTTTCATGAACACTTCCTCAGAGTCAGCAAGTATTTGTGACAGTCTCTCAGATGTAGCCTTGCTGCCCTCCTTTGCTGACACAACTAGTGCCTTGATGGTGTGCCAGTCCAACTGGATTCTCCTGAGCCATTCACGTCCCAGCAACCGTGGTCCTCCATTTTTCAGTACATAGAGGTTCAGCTGCTGTGTTTTGTCTCCGTAGGTCACTGTCACTTTAATTTTACCTTTGGGATGCACTCTTTGTAAGTCTCTAGCAGTAGTTTAGTTCGTTTCAGAGGTATGTGAGAAAACAGTCATTTATAATTGTGTACAGAGATCACTGTTGAAGCTGAGCCTTTGTCCAACTCCATTTTCAGTCTCATGCTTGCCAGTTGTGGTGTGATCCATGTTACTCTTCGATCATCTGTCTCTTTCACGCCGTGAAGCTGCAGATGAGACAATTCACTTTTGTCTGAGTCGTATTCATCAGAACTGCTTTCTTCCATTTTGTGTACATTGTTGTGTTTTCCTTTCTGGGGTTTCTTGTTTCTCTGTATTTTGTCCTTTTTCTGCTGTTCACTAGCTTTGCATACTCTTCCAATGTGGCCCTGTTTGCCACAGTTTCTGCATTGTTTCTCTTTGAACCAACAGTCCTCAGGGTCATGTGACACATTCCCACAACGGTAACATTTCTTTCCTTCATTTCTGTTCAGTGACATTTTATTTGTAGCATATTCCAGAGACTTTTGTTGTATCTCTGAAGCACCTCATGCTGCTGTTTCCGTTGATATTGCAATGTTCAGTGCGACCTCGAATGTAAGGTCTTTTTCACCCAGGAGCTTCTTCTGTGTGTTTTCACAGTGCATGCCACACACTAACCTGTCCCTCGATGCGTCCAATAGACCAGCTCCAAATTGACAATGTTCTGATAATCTGCGCAATTCAGCACAATATTCAGAAATGTTTTCATTTTTGCTCTGATTCCGTTTGTGAAATTTAAATCTTTCAGCAATGACCAGTGGTTTGGAGTTTAAATGCTGTTGGAGAGTGTCTACTATTTGCTTGAACATTCTGTCAGCTGGCTTTTCAGGGGTTAACAAGCTCCGTAGCAGCCCGTATGTTTTTAGCTCCCATAATACTGAGTAAGACGCTGGCTTTCTTTTCATCATTAACACCGTTAGCCTCACAATATAACTCCACTCTCTCAATGTAAATTGCCCAGAATTCAATGCCTGGAAGCTGTAATGGTTCCAATCATCGTTATCTTTGTTATGTTAATTTAGTCCCTTTTTTCCTTGTTTTCTTTTTAGCTAGCTCCTTGCAGTCACTGCACGTTTCACTTGACTCACGTGTCCTTTTTTGCTAGCGCAAGGAGTGCACTCCGTCTAAATGTGTGTGTCGCTCCTATTCATCTCCCTTCTCTCTCTTCTCCTCCAAGTGTTATTATCAATTAAAACACGGCATTCTAGTAAGATGTAGGTTTATAATTCCTATTGCCAATTTGTTGTGTATGTGGCCTGTTAAAACAACTATGTTACTAATAAAAACGCTGGATACGGGAACGAAGTTTCATGGTTCTTTACTGGTAGAGTCCGAACTCGACACACACATATAGATCAATACATGCCTAATGGTGCATGCAACAATGTGTTACTAAAACATGAAGTCCTCCCTTATTATAATGTAGGCTATATGGTACAAACACTACCTCACTACTTTTAACTTTTTAATATATACTGGCTGTGACCAGCACACCACCACGAGTTGAGAGCTCCAAGAGAGGAGGCTGCGTGCAGGTCCAGGAGCAAAGTTTTAACAGTACGTGGCTTATCAGCGCCACATAGAGCTTTACCAAGGGTGATTTCTCACGGACGTGTGGCAGTTATTGAAAAAGGGAGCTTCAAGAGCGTTTGTCCATTGTACATGTGGTTATATGGTTATATGTGGCCTTTCCGCAGCTATAACTGGAGGACCAGTCATGAGCAGGGAAGGTTCAGGCATAAAAGGGAGACACTGCGAGTGACGCGGTCATCAAAGGAGTGGTCATCGACAGAGTGGTCTGAGACGAACTGGCAGGGCATTGGCTCATTCGGGCTTCAGCGCTAACGGGTCGAGGCAAGGTAAGTTGCCTGTGAGGAATAGAAACAGGAAGTACGTCTGTGAGGCCGGTGTTCTGTACTGGGTGTCAGATGTGTGAAGTCTGGGAGACTACCAGCCTCCCGTACAGCCACATCTGCGCCAGGGGCGTCGAGCTGCAGCTCCTTAGGGAACTGGAGCTGCAGCTTGATAACCTTTGTCTGGTCAGGGAAAGTGAGGAGGTGATTGAGAGGAGCTACAGGCAAGTAGTCACACTAGGGCCTGGGGAGACAGTCAGGAGAGGAAAGGACAAGCATCAGATACTATAGAGTACCCCTGTGGCTGTCCCCCCCTTAACAATAAATACTCCTGTTTGAGTACTGTTGGGGGGATTGTAGCAAGGGGCAGGGATTCAGATTTCTGGATCACTGGGACCTCTTTTGGGGCAGGTGTGACCTGTACAAAAAGGACGGGTTGCACTTGAATCCCAGGGGGACCAATATCCTGGCAGAGAGGTTTGCTAACGCTACTGGGGAGAGTTTAAACTAGAATTGCTGGGGATGTGAACCGAACTGAAGAGACGGAGGAAGAGGCAGTAAGCTTATGTATAGAGAAAGCTTGTAGACCGTGCGAGAGGGAGGATAGGCCGGTGATAGAGAAGGGATGCGCTCAGACTGATGGTTTGGGATGTGTCTATTTTAATGCAACAAGCATCATAAACAAAGCGGATGAGCTTAGAGCATGGTTCAGTACTTGGAGCTATGATGTTATGGCCATTACAGAGACTTGGATAGCTCAGGGACACAATGGTTACTTAGAGTTCCAGGCATGAGATGTTTCAGAAAAGACAGGGAGGGACGCAAAAGAGGTGGGGTGTGACACTGTTAATCAGAGACAGGGTCACGGCTGCAGCAAAGGAGGAAGTTATGGAGGGATTGTCTATGGAGTCTCTGTGGGTGGAAGTTAGGAACAGGAAGGGGTCAATAACTCTACTGGGTGTTTTTTTATAGACCACCCAATAGTAACAGGGACATCAAGGAGCAGATAGGGAGACAGATTCTGGAAAGGTGCAATACTAACAGGGTTGTCATGTCCCAAATATTGATTGGCATCTTCATAGAGCAAGGGGTTAGATGGGGTGGAGTTTGTTAGATGTGTTCAGGAAGGTTTCCTGACACAATATGTAGATAAGCCTACAAGAGGAGAGGCTGTCCTTGATTGTTCTGGTATTGGGAAATGAACCTGGTCAGGTTTCAGATCTATCAGTGGGAGAGCATTTTGGAGATAATGATCACAATTCTCTTTCCTTTACCATGGCACTGGAGAGGGATAGGAACAGATACGTTAGGAAAGCATTTTATTGGAGTAAGGGGAAATATGAAGCTATCAGGCAGGAACTTGGAAGCATAAATTGGGAACAGATGTTCTCAGGGAAATGTGGCAAATGTTCAGGGGATATTTGCATGGAGTTCTGCATAGGTACGTACCAATGAGTCAGGGAAAGAATGGTAGGGTACAGGAATTGTGGTGTACAAAGACTGTTGAAAATCTAGTCAAGAAGGAAAGAAAAGCTTACGTGAGCAGGGTTAAAGAAAACCCCAAGGCATTCTACAAGTATGTGAAGAGCAAGAGAATAAGACGTGAGAGAATAGGACCAATCAAGTGTGGCAGTGGAAAAGTGTGTATGAAACCGGAAGAGATAGCTGAGGTTCTTAATTAATATACTTATATACTTCCATCCCCCATCAGGAAGGTCTCAAAGCTCCGTCTAGCGGAATTAGTCCTTACTCTTAATAATTTCTCCTTTTGCTCCTCCCATTTCCTCCAAACTAAAGGTGTAGCTATGGGCACCCGTATGGGTCCGAGCTATGCCTGCCTTTTTGTTGGGTTTGTGGAACAATCTATGTTCCGTGCCTATTCTGGTATCTGTCCCCCACTTTTCCTTCGCTACATCGACGACTGCATTGGCGCTGCTTCCTGCACGCATGCAGAACTCGTTGACTTTATTAACTTTGCCTCCAACTTTCACCCTGCCCTCAAGTTTACCTGGTCCGTTTCCGACACCTCCCTCCCCTTTCTAGATCTTTCTGTCTCTGTCTCTGGAGACAGCTTATCCACTGATGTCTACTATAAGCCTACTGACTCTCACAGCTATCTGGACTATTCCTCTTCTCACCCTGTCTCTTGCAAAAACACCATCCCCTTCTCGCAATTCCTCCGTCTCCGCCACATCTGCTCTCAGGATGAGGCTTTTCATTCTAGGACGAGGGAGATGTCTTCATTTTTTAAAGAAAGGGGCTTCCCTTCCTCCACTATCAACTCTGCTCTTAAACGCATCTCCCCCATTTCACGTACATCTGCTCTCACTCCATCCTCCCACCACCCCACTAGGAATAGGGTTCCCCTGGTCCTCACCTACCACCCCACCAGCCTCCGGGTCCAACATATTATTCTCCGTAACTTCCGCAACCTCCAACGGGATCCCACCACTAAGCACATCTTTCCCTCCCCCCCTCTCTCTGCATTCCGCAGGGATCGCTCCCTACACAACTCCCTTGTCCATTCGTCCCCCCCATCCCTCCCCACTGATCTCCCTCCTGGCACTTATCCATGTAAGCGGAACAAGTGCTACACATGCCCTTACACTTCCTCCCTTACCACCATTCAGGGCCCCAAACAGTCCTTCCAGGTGAGGCATCACTTCACCTGTGAGTCGACTGGGGTGATATACTGCGTCCGGTGCTCCCGATGTGGCCTTTTATATATTGGTGAGACCCGACGCAGACTGGGAGACCGCTTTGCTGAACATCTACGCTCTGTCCGCCAGAGAAAGCAGGATCTCCCAGTGGCCACACATTTTAATTCCACATCCCATTCCCATTCTGACATGTCTATCCACGGCCTCCTCTGCTGTAAAGATGAAGCCACACTCAGGTTGGAGGAACAACACCTTATATTCCGTCTGGGTAGCCTCCAACCTGATGGCATGAACATCGACTTCTCTAACTTCCGCTAAGGCCCCACCTCCCCCTCGTACCCCATCTGTTACTCATTTTTATGCACACATTCTTTCTCTCACTCTCCTTTTTCTCCCTCTGTCCCTCTGAATATACCTCTTGCCCATCCTCTGGGTCACCCCCCCCCCTGTCTTTCTTCCCGGACCTCCTGTCCCTTGATCCTCTCGTATCCCCTTTTGCCTATCACCTGTCCAGCTCTCGGCTCTATCCCTCCCCCTCCTGTCTTCTCCTATCATTTTGCATCTCCCCCTCCCCCTCCAGCTTTCAAATCCCTTACTCACTCTTCCTTCAGTTAGTCCTGACGAAGGGTCTCGGCCTGAAACGTCGACTGCGC
The DNA here is from genome assembly GCF_963921235.1 of Mobula hypostoma. Taxonomy (NCBI): domain Eukaryota; kingdom Metazoa; phylum Chordata; class Chondrichthyes; order Myliobatiformes; family Myliobatidae; genus Mobula; species Mobula hypostoma. The sequence continues at coordinate 878,314 of NC_086112.1, forward strand.
CTCTTCCTATAGATGCTGCTTGGCCTGCTGCGTTCACCAGCAACTTTGATGTATGTTCTTAATTAATACTTTGTTTCAGTATTCACTACGGAAAAAGATCTTGGCAATTGTAGGGATGACCTATAGTGGATTGAAAAGCTTGGGCTTATATATATTAAGAAAGAGGATGTGCTGGAGCTTTTGGAAAGCATCAAGTTGGATAAGTCTCCAGGACCGGATGAGATGTACCCCAGGCTACTGTGGGAAGCGAAGGAGGAGATTGCTGAGCCTCTGGAGATGATCTTTGCATCATCAATGAGGATGGGGGAGGTTCTGGAGGATTGGAGGGTTGTGGATGTTGTTCCTTTATTCAAAAAAGGGAGTAGAGATAGCCCAGGAAATTATAGACTAGTGAGTCTTACTTCAGTGGTTGGTAAGTTGATAGAAAAGGTCCTGAGAGGGAGGATTTATGAATATTTGGAGAGGCATAATATGCTTAGGAAAGTCAGCATGGCTTTGTCAAAAGCAGGTCATGCCTTACGAGCCTGATTGAATTTTTTGAGGATGTGACTAAACATGTTGATGAAGGTCGAGCAGTAGATGTAGTGTTTATGGTTTTCAGCAAGGCCTTTGATAAGGTACCCCATGCAAGGCTCATTGAGAAAGTAAGGGGGTATGGGATCCAAGGGGAGCTTGCTTTGTGGATCCAAAATTGGCTTGCCCACAAAAGGCAAAGAGTGGTTGTGGATGGGTCATATTCTGCATGGAGGTCGGTAACCAATGCTGTGCCTCAGGGATCTGATTTGGGACACCTTCTCTTCATGCTTTTTATAAATGACCTGGATGAGGAAGTGGAGGGATGGTTTAGTAAATTTGTTGATGACACAAAGGGTGGGGGTGTTGTGGATAGTCTGGAGGGCTGTCAGAGGTTACAGCAGGACATCAATCGGATGCAAAACCTGGCTGAGAAGTGGCAGATGTAGTTCCACACAGTTAAGTGTGAAGTGGCTCTTTTTGGTAGGTCAAAAATGATGGCAGAATATCATATTGATGGTAAGACTCTTGGCAGTGTGGAGGATCAGAGGGATCTTGGGGTCCGAGTCCATAGAACACTCAAAGCTGCTGCGCAGGTTGACTCTGTGGTTAAGAAGGCATACCCTGCATTGGCATCAATTGTGTGATTGAGTTTAAGAGCCGAGAGGTAATGTTACAGCTATATAGGACCCTGGTCAGACCCCACTTGGAGTACCGTGCTCAGTTCTGGTCACCTCACTACAGGAAGGATGTGGAAACTATAGAAAGGGTGCAGAGGAGGTTTACAAGGATGTTGCCTGGATTGGGGAGCATGGCTTATGAGAATAGGTTGCGTGAACTCGGCCTTTTCTCCTTGGAGTGACAGAGGATGAGAGGTAACCTTATAGAGTTGTTTAAGATGAAAGGCATTGATCGTGTGGATAATCAGTGGCTTTTTTCCAGGGATGAAATGGCTATCACGAGAGGGCACAGTTTTAAGGTGCTTGGAAGAAGGTAGTGAGGAGATGTCGGGGTAAGTTTTTTACGCAGGGAGTGGTGAGTGCATGTAATGGACTGCCGGCGATGGTGGTGGAGGTGAATACAATAGGGTCTTTTAAGAGACTCCTGGACAGGTGCATGGAGCTTAGAAAAATAGAGGGCTATGGGTAAGCCTAGGTAATTTCTAAAGTAAGTACGTTTGGCACAGCATTGTGGGCTGAACGACTTGTGTTGTGCTGCAGTTTTTCTATGTTTCTAAAAGGTGAAAGCTTCGCGGGTAGTCGGCTATAACCGGCGCACCAATCGTGAGTTGGAGAGCAGGGAAGGTTCAGGCATAAAAGAGAGACACTGCTTCACGAGCGGTTATCGACGGAGTGTTCTGAGGCAGAGTGATAAGGCTTTGGCTCATTCGGGCTTCAACGTAGTAAGTAGGTAGTTGGACTTTATTTTTTTTGTGTTTGCATGTTTTTTAGGAGGAATAGAGAGTATCACGTACCCCGTGACGGGAATAAAGAACCAGCAGAGATGGAAAACATTTTGGAGTCCAGTATTGCTACTAACTAATAATATTTATTAGTAACTATGCAATACAGTAATATAAATGTAGATAAATCAAACTGGTTAGCAATGATTATATATAAGTAAGTAAATCAGTAAGTGTGAAAATATATGAACAACCAAGCTTCTTTAAGTCTAGGGATAAAAAGATACAGTCTTACGATGATGAGTAAAGTTCAGTTCAGTTCGTGGTATTGAGTTGAGTAGTGATGGAGAGACTTGAGTCTTCAGTTGAGATGACGCTGTCGATCTTCTCGTTGTCCTCTGAAATCCTTTAAAAGTCACCAACTGTGACCACAACAAAGGGGACCGGTTTTCTGTGGTGGAGCTATCAACCCAGGCAAGGGCGGACACATGGACAACTCCCCACCAGTCAATCCCTTTTCTCACTGCAAGAGCGACTGACTGATCCGCCTGATCTATCCTTCAAAAACCCACTTTTTCTGTGGGCACACAAAGCTCATTCAGTGTCCAAGACATGTGTTTGAGGTCTATATCATCTGACCTCCTATTTATCTCACCGTACTGGGTACCAAATGTCATTCAAATAACTCCTCCTTCCTTTCTCTCTGTAAGAAATGTACAAGCAGGCAAATGTCCTTGAGAAGTATAAACACGCTGCCAAAAAATCATAACTTCGATTGTCCATCAAATCACGCCACCCTCGGTCACCATAGCAACTTTACGAGGGGCTCGGTGCCATCTCCAACTCAGCAGAAATCCAAAAGTTAGCCAGTTCTTTCTCGGGCCTTAAAGTGACAGTCCAAAAGTTAGTCTTCGTCTCTCTCTCTTTCTTTCTCCCTCTCTTTTCAAAACAAAATGTCAGTGTTAGATAACTCTCCCTCTCTCTCTCGTCAAAAACACAGTTCATAGGGGTAATTCAGGACCCCGTCACAAGAGCATGTCTGTAGGGTTAGTACTTTGCTCTTGGTGTCAGATGTGGGAATCCCGGGAATCGTCCAGTCTCCCAGATGGCCACGTCTGTGCCAGGTGCAAGCTGCAGCTTCTGAGAGATCGTGTTAGGGATCTGGAGCTGCGGCTCGATGACCTACAGCTTATCAGGGAGAGTGAACAGGAGATAGATAGGAGCTACAGGGAGTTAGTCACCCTGAGGCTGCAGGAGTTAGATAAGTGGGTGACTATCAGGGAAGAGAAGGGAAGAGCTCAAACAGTAGAGAGCATCCCACTCAGTAATCGCTATCTCATTTTGGATGCTGCTGGGGGGGTGGGGTGAGCTGACAGAGGATGACCACGGCGATCGGGTCTCTGGCATTGAGCCTGGTTCCGTGGTGCAGAAGGGAGAGAAGAAGATAAGGAATATGATAACCATAGTGGATTCCATCGTGAGGGGAACAGACAGGAGGTTCTCTCAGCCTGATAGAGATATCCGCATGGTGTGTTGCCTCCCAGGTGCCAGGGTACGGGCTGTCTCGGATCGGGTGCAGAGTATTCGGAAGGGAGATGGTGAAGAGCCAGGAGTCTTGGTACATGTTGGTACCAATAACATAGGTAGAAAAAGGGAGGAAGTCCTGAAGACAGAATTCAGGGAGTTGGGTAGGAATCTGAAAAGCAGGACTTCCAGGGTAGTGATCTCAAGATTGCTGCCTATGCCACGTGCTAACGAGCGTAAGAATAGCACGATCAGGCATATTAATGCGTGGGTAAGAGACTGGTGTAGGGGGCAGGGCTTTGGGTTCCTGGATCACTGGGGCCTCTTCTGGGGGAGGTACGACCCGTACAAAAAGAACGGGTTACACCTTAACCCAAAGAGGTCCAATATCCTAGCAGGCAAGTTTAATAGAGTTGTTAGGGAGGGTTTAAACTTATTTGGCAGGGGGATGGGAACCAGAGTGATAGGGCTGAGGAAGGGGAAAACAGAAATAAATCAAAGACAACGCGCAACAGAGATGATAGAAAGGACAGGCAGGAGGTGAGGCATAATCACAGCCAATGGGATGAGTTACAGAACAATAGAGGCATGCTGCAGTCAAAACAAAAAGCAACAAATACTGGACTGAAAGTGTTATATTTGAATGCACACAGCATAAGAAATAAAATGGAGTATGACTTTGTGGCCATCTCTGAAACTTGGCTAAAGGATGGCTGCCATTGGGAGCTGAATGTCCAAGGATATACAATGTATCGGAAAGATAGGTTAGTAGGCAGAGGGGGTGGTGTGGCCCTGTGTATAAGAAATGATGTTAAATCATTAAAAAGGGATGACATAGGATCGGAAGGTGTAGAGTCTCTATGGGTTGAGTTAAGAAATGGCAATGGTAAAAGGACCCTAATGGCAGTTGTATACAGGCCTCCGAACAGCAGCCAGGATGTGGATTACAAATTACAGCAGGAGATAGAAAAGGCGTGTCAGAAAGACAATGTCATGATAATCATTGGGGATTTTAACATGAAAGTAGATTGGGAAAACCTGGCCAGTACTGGACCACAAGAGAGAGAATTTGTAGAATGTCTAAGGGATGGCTTTTTAAGAACAGCTTGTTGTTGAGCCCACTAGGGGATCAGCTGTGCTGGACTGGGGGTTGTGCAATGATCCGGAGGTTATAAGAGAGCTTAAGGTTAAAGAACCCTTAGGGAACAGTGATCACAATATGGTCGAGTTCACTTTGAAATTTGAGAAGGAGAAACTAAATTCCAATGTGTCAGTAAACACGAGGAAATCTGCAGATGCTGGAATTTCAAGCAACACACATAAAAATTGCTGGTGAACGCAGCAGGCCAGGCAGCATCTCTAGGAAGTGGTACAGTCGACGTTTCGGGTTGAGACCCTTCGTCAGGACTAACCGAAAGAAGAGCTAGTAAGAGATTTGAAAGTGGGAGGGGGAGGGGGAGATCCAAAATGATAGGAGAAGACAGGAGGGGGAGGGATGGAGCCAAGAGCTGGACAGGTGATTGGCAAAAGGGATATGACGGGATCATGGGACAGGAGGTCTAGGGAGAAAGAAAAGGGGTAGGGGGGGAAAAAGCCCAGAGGATGGGCAAGGGGTATAGTCAGAGGGACAGAGGGAGAAGAAGGCTACCCAGATGGAATATAAGGTGTTGTTCCTCCAACCTGAGAATGGCTTCATCTTTACAGTAGAGGAGGCCATGGATAGACATATCAGAATGGGAATGGGACATGGAATTAAAATGGGCAGCCTCCAACCTGATGGCATGAACATTGACTTCTCAATCTTCTGCTAATGCCCCACCTCCCCCTCGTACCCCATCCGTTATTTATTTTTATACACACATTCTTTCTCTCACTCTCCTTTTTCTCCCTCTGTCCCTCTCACTATACCCCTTGCCCATCCTCTGGGTTTTCCCCCCTCCCCCTTTTCTTTCTCCCTGGGCCTCCTGTCCCATGATCCTCTCATATCCCTTTTGCCAATCACCTGTCCAGCTCTTGGCTCCATCCCTCCCCCTCCTGTCTTCTCCTATCATTTCAGATCTCCCACTCCCCCTCCCACTTTCAAATCTTTTACTAGCTCTTCTTTCAGTTAGTCCTGATGAAGGGTCTCGGCCCAAAACGTCGACTGTACCTCTTCCTAGAGATGCTGCCTGGCTTGCTGCGTTCACCAGCAACTTTTATGTGTGTTGCTTCCAGTGTGTCAGTATTTCAGTGGAATAAAGGAAATTACAATGGCATGAGAGGGGAACTGGCCAAGGTTGACTGGAAAGTGACACTAGCAGGAAGAACAGCAGAACAGCCATGGCTGGAGTTTCTGTGAAAAATGAGGGAAGTGCAAGTCAGATATATTCCAAATAAGAAGAAATTTTCAATGGGAAGAAGGACACTACCATGGCTGACAAGTGAAGTTCGAGCCAAAGTAAAAGCAAAAGAGAAGGCATACAAGGAAGCCAAAGCCAGTGGGAAGATAGAGGATTGGGAAGGTTATAAAAACTTGCAGCAGGAAACTAAGAAGGTCATTAGGAAGGAAAAGATGAATTATGAAAGGAAGCTGGTGACTAATATCAAGGAAGATACAAAAAGATTGTTTAAGTATATAAAGGGTAAAAGAGAGTTGAGGGTAGATATAGGACCAATAGAAAATGATGCTGGTGATATTGTAATGAGAGACACAGAGATGGCAGAGGAACTGAATGCATATTTTGCATCAGTCTCCACAGTGGAAGATGTCTGCAGAATACCGGACATTCAAGAGTGTCAGGGAAGTGAAGTTTGTGCAGTGAAAATTACGACTGAGAAGGTGCTCAGGAAGCTTAATGGTCTGGGAGTGGATAAATCTCTTGGACCTGATGAAATGCGCTCTCAGTTTTTGAAGGAAGTAGATGGAGATATTGCGGAGGCATTAATAATGATGTTTCAAGAATCAATAGATTCTGGCATTGTACCAGATGACTGGAAAATTTCAAATGTTACTCCACTGGTTAAGAAGGGTGGGAGGAAGCAGAGAGGAAACTATAGACCTGTTAGCCTAACATCAGTGGTTGGGAAGTTGTTGGAATTGATTGTTAGGGATAAGAGTACGGAGTACCTGGAGGCACGTGACAAGATAGACCAAAGCCAGCATGGTTTCCTAAAAGGAAAATCCTGCCTGACTAACCTACTGCTATTTTTGAGGAAATTTCAAGCAGGGTAGACAAAGGAAATATAGTAGATGAGGTGTACTTGGATTTTCAGAAGGCCTTTGACAAGGTGACACACATGTGGCTACTTAGCAAGATAAGAGCCCATGGAATTACAGGGAAGATACTGGTATGGGTGGAGCATTGGCTGATTGGCAGAAAACAGAGAGTGGGAATAAATATAAAAGTATCCTATTCTGGCTGGCTGCTGGTTACCAGTCAAGTTCCAAAGGGGTTGGAGTTGAGACCACTGCTTTTTACTATGCATGTCAATGATTTGGACTATGGGATTAATGGATTTGTGGCTAAATTTGTCAATGATACAAAGATAGGTGGAGGAGCCGGTAGTGTTGAGGAAACAGGGAGTCTGCAGTGAGACTTAGATAGTTTAGGGGAATGGGCAAAGAAGTGGCAAATGAAATACAATGAGGGAAAGTGTATGGTCATGCACTTTGGTGGAAGAAATAAATGGGCAGACTATTATTTAGATGGGGAGAAAATTCAAAATGCAGAGATACAAAGGGACTTCGGAGTCCTTGTGCAGGATACCCTAAAGGTTAACCTTCAGGTTGAGCCAGTGATGAAGAAGGCAAATGCAATGTTGGCATTCATTTCTAGAGGTATAGAATATAAGAGCAGGGATGTGATGTTGAGGCTCTATAAGGCACTCATGAGACCACACTTGGAGTATTGTGTGCAGTTTTGGGCTCCTTATTTTAGAAAGGATATACTGACATTGGAGAGGGTTCGGAGAAGACTCACGAGAATTATTCCAGGAATGAAAGGGTTACTATATGAGGAATGTCTGGCAGCTCTTGGGCTGTATTCCCTGGAGTTCAGGAGAATGACGGGGGGATCTCATAGAAACATTCCAAATGTTAAAAGGCCTGACCAGATTAGATATGCAAAGTTATTTCCCATGGTAGGGAAGTCTAGGACAAGAGAGCACCACTTCAGTATTGAAGGATGTCTAGTTAGAACTGAGATGCTGAGAAATGACTTTAGTCAGAGGGTGGTAAATCTGTGAAATTTGTTGCCACGAGCTGCTGTGGAGGCCAAGTCATGGGATGTATTCAAAGCAGAGATAGATAGGTTCTTGATTAGCCAGGGCATCAAAGGGTATGGGGAGAAGGCAGGGGAGTGGGGATGACCGGAAGAATTGGATCAGCCAATGATTGAATGGCGGAGCAGACTCGATGGGCCAAATGGCCTACTTCTGTTTCTATACCTTATGATCTTACTACACTTTACAGTTTTTATGATCTATTTCAATGTACTGCTGCCATATGACAGACAATTTTCATAACATATGCCAGTGATATTGTACCTGATTCTGATCCTGATATCATTAGGCTCTTGAATCAGAGGAGCTAACTTCACTTACCCCATCTCTGAACTCTTCCCACAACCAATGGACTCACTTTTAAGGGCAGAGAGTGTTGAGTGTGTGGGATGGGCTGCCGGCAACGGTGGTGGAGGCTGAAACAATAGGGTCTTTTAAGAGACATGTACATGGAGCTTAGAAAAATAGAGGGCTATGGATAAGCCTTGGTATTCTAAGGTAGGGACATGTTCAGCACTGCTTTGTGGGCTGAAGGGCCTGGATTGTGCAGTAAGCTTTCTATGTTTCTGTGTTTCATCTCACAGTGCTGAATGGTGGAGATGACTTTACCCATGATGGACTGAATGAAAGGGCATGTTATTACTTAAATAGGAAAAAATATCAGCATGCTGCTGTGCAGAGGGGCTTGGGAATGTTTGTGCATGAATCACAAAAGGATGGTTTGCCAGTGCAGCAGACCAGCAAGAAGGCAAATCGAATGTTGGCCTTCATTGCTAGAGGGATTGAATTCAAGAGCAGGGTGGTTATGCTGCAACTATACAGGGTACTGGTGAGGCCGCACCTGAAGTACTGTGTGCAGTTCTGCTCTCCATACTTGAGGAAGGATATATTGACTTTGAAGACGGTGCAGAGGAGGTTCACCAGGTTGATTCCAGAGATGAAGGGATTAGACCATAAGGGAAGATTGAGTCGCCTGGGACTGTACTTGCTGGAATTCAGAAGGATGATAGGAAACCTTATAGAAACATATAAAATTATGAAAAGGATAGATAAGATGGAGGCAGGAAAGTTGTTTCCACTGGTAGGTGCGGCTGGAACTAAGGGACATAACCTCAAGATTTGGGGTAGTAGGTTTAGGATGGAGATGAGGAGGAACTGCTTTTCCCAGAGACTGGTGAATTTGTAGAATTCTCTGCCCAATGAAGCAGTGGGTGCTACCTCAGTAAATATATTAAAGACAAGGTTTGATAGATTTTTGCGTAGTAGGGGAATTAAAGGTTATGGGGAAAAGACAGGTAGGTGGAGATGAGTCCATGGCCAGATTAGACATGATCTTACTGAATGGCAGAGCAGGCTTGATGGGCCAGATGGCCTATTCCTGCTCCTATTTCTTATGTTCTTATGGACCAAATCCACTACTTCTTGTAGAATTCTCAATTTAAGGACATTGGTATCTCCGTACCAGGCTGTGATGCAACCAGTCAATATATCTACTCTCCACCACACATCTAGAGAAGTTTGTCCGTTTTAGAAGTTTAGAATCTTTGCAAACTTCTGAGGAAGTAGAGATGCTACCATGCTTTTTTGGTAATTGCACTTACATGCTTGGCCAAGGCCATGTCCTCTGAAATGATTACACCGAGGAATTTAAAGCTGCTGATATTTCAAACCCCTGATGAGGACCTCCAGTTTCCTCCTCCCGAATTCAATAACTAGCTCCTTGGTCTTGTTGACGTTGAGTGAGATGTTGTAGTTTTGGTGCAATTACCACCTTTGATTTCCCCACTGATCAAACCTAAATATGGCATTGGAACTGTGCTTAGCCACACAGTCATAACTGCAACTCAAGTAGAGCAGGGGGTAAGCACACAGCCCTGTGGAGTACCTGTGCTGATGGAGCTTCAGAGCCTACACCACCAGGTTCAGGAACAGTTATTACCTCTCAATCATCAGGCTCTTGAACCAGAGGAGATAGCCACTCAACTATACTCACCCCCATCACTGAATGGGTCCCATAAACTTGAAAGTCTTGCTTTAAAGGGCTCTTCATTTTATGTTGTCAATATTTATTGCTTATTTATTTATTGTTATTATTTTTTCTTTTGTATTGGCACAATTTGTTGTCTTTTGTACATTGGTTGTTTGTCTGTTCTGTTGGATGTGGTCTTTGATCAATTCTATTGTGTTTCTTGCTTTTACTGTGATTGCCCACAAGAAAATGAACCTCACTGTGGTATACACAGACATGCTGCATATGCACTGTGATAATAAATTTACTTTGGACTTTGAACTAATATAAATAGCCTAATTCCTCAAGAAAATTCAGCATGGAGGATGAATATTAGACCATAATCCTGATAGACAGGATGGGTTCTGTCTTCACAAAGGAACTATCAATTCACCCTTTAGGATGCAGCTTTCAACTGAGAATTGATTGATAAACCAACTTCTTTTCTCTTTGGTTCTTCTTTATTCCCTCATTTACATCAGGTAAATAATTTTATCATTGGGTTTTAAGAGATGACTTTGATTTCACTGCTGAAAGTCTTATTTTGTGCTGCGTGTGCTATTTGTTGCCAGAAGATGTCAGTGTGACATTGTTCTGCGCTCAAGAAGAAACCAGTGATTACCAGTGGGGACAAATAAACATCTTCTCCTTGTAGATGTAATGGGAACCCACAGGCTAATGCTGCAGACTAACATTAGTCAGCTCATCACTTAGTGTCCCATCAATTTATGCTGATGCTATGGATCAGTGGACAACTCATTTTTTCCCTTTTCTGTTGCTGACGGCAATCGATGACAGGGCACGAACCTTCACACTATTTTATCAGATTGGCTAATACAGTAAAGGCACGCAAAATAGGGTGCCCACATCAGGGGAGCGTAAAAAGAGCCACTTTTTAATCAGGGTGGTGATCGAGATTTTTGCAGCAGAGTTTCGCGGCAGTTTCTCTGTATTGAGGAATGACAAAACGGCAAGAGGCAGTGCATACAAAGTCCGCGTTCGAGACTTAAAAAGCACAGTTTCAAGCTCGTTTTCTCTGTATTGGATAATCCACATCAGGCATGCATACAAAGAGAAAATCTGCAGATGCTGGAAATCCAAGCAGCACACAGAAAGTGCTGGAGGAACACAGCAGGCCAGGCAGCATCTATAAAAAAGAGTATAGTCAACGTTTCAGGCCGAGACGTCTCCAGTCCTGATGACTAGGTGCTGCCTGGCCAGCTGAGTTCCTCTAGCATTTTGTGTGTATTGTATGCATGAAAATAACTACTTTTTAATCAGGGCGGCAATTGAGATTTGAAAGGCAGAGTTTTGCGACAGTTTCTCTGATTTGAGGAGTGACCAATCAGCAAAAGGGATTCATTAGAAAGGGTCAATAAAATACAAGCGGCGTGCCCATTCCTTTTCGGTGTACCACTCTTCAGAGTGTCTTTCACTCATCAGACTTCAGTTGAATTGAATTGAGCTGAATTGACTTTATTTCTTACATCCTTCACATACATGAGGAGTAAAAATGTTTACATTACGTCTCCATCTAAATGTGCAATGTGCAATCATGTAATTTATAATAATTTATTATAAATAGAACAGTCAATAGAGTACACTCAAGTCAGCGTGAGTTCATCAGTCTGATGGCCTGGTGGAAGAAGCTGTCCCGGAGCCTGTTGGTCCTGGCTTTTATGCTGCCGTACCGTTTCCTGGATGGCAGCAGCTGGAATAGATTGTGATTGGGGTGACTCGGGTCTCCAGTGATCCTATGGGCCCTTTTTACACATCTGTCCTTGTAAATGTACTGAATAGTGGGAAGTTCACATCTACAGATGCACTGGGCTGTCCGCACCACTCTCTGCAGAGTCCTGCGATTAAGGGAGGTACAGTTCCCATACCAGGCAGTGATGCAGCCAGTCAGGATGCTCTCAATTGTGCCCCTGTAAAAAGTTCTTAGGATTTGGGGGCCCATACCAAACTTCCTCAAACGTCTGAGGTGAAAGAGATGCTGTTGTGCCTTTTTCACCACACAGCTAGTGTGTACAGCTGAGGTCCTTGGTGATGTGGATGCCAAGGAACTTAAAACTGTTTACCCTCTCAACCCCAGATCCATTGATGTCAATAGGGGCTAGCCTGTCTCCATTCCTTCTGTAATTCACAACCAGCTCCTTTGTTTTTGCGACATTGAGGGAGAGGTTGTTTTCTTGACACCACTGTGTCAGAGAGATGACTTCTTCCCTGTTAGGCCACCTCGTTATTGTTTGAGATTAGGCCAATCAATGTAGTGTCGTTGGCAAATTTACTTAGCAGATTGGAGCTGTGGGTGGCGATACAGTCATGGGTATACAGGGAGTAAAGGAGGGGACTCAGTACGCAGCCCTGAGGAGCTCCTGTATTGAGAGTCAGAGGGGCAGAGGTGAGGGAGCCCACTCTTACAACCTGTTGGCGATCTGACAGGAAGTCCAGGATCCAGCTACACAACGCAGGGTCAAGGTGGAGGTGTCTGAACTTCTTGTCGAGCCTGGATGGAACTATGTTGTTGAATGCTGAACTGTAGGTCCAAGAACAGCATTGTCACATAAGCATCCTGCTTCTTCAGACAATTTCAAACGGGTTGTTTTGTAAGTTACTCTTTCTGTTCTTATTTGCTCATTCCTCATCTATTAGCGCATAGTAGATTAGTAAGAATGGCTCCAGGGGCAGTGTTTTGTACTGTGTGTGGGATGTGGGAAGTCTGGGAGACCTCCAGTTCCCAGATAAACACATCTGCATCAGGTGCACCGAGCTGCAGCTCCTGAGAAAATGTATTATGGAACTGGAGCTGCAACTCGATGATCTTTGACTCAAAAGGGAGAATGAGGAGGTGATAGACAGGAGCTACAGGGAGGTAATCACACCTAGGTTGTGGGAGACAGGTAACTGGGTGACTGTCAGGAGAAGGAGGGGTAATGCACAGTCAGTACAGAGTACATCTGTGAGCATTCCCCTCAATAGTAAGTACAGTATATACAGTAACTTTAGATATTATTGAAGGGGGAGGCGACCAACTGGGAGGGAGGCACAGCGACCGGGTCGCTGGCACGGAGTCTGGTGCTGTGGCTCGGAAGAGCGGAGAGGTGGCTAGGACTGCAGTGTTGATGGGAGATCCCTTAGTCAGAGGAACAGACACAAGGCTTTCTGGGCATGACAGAGACACCCGATGGAATATTGCCTCCCCGGTGCCAGGATGCAGGATGTCTTGGATTGTGTCCACAGCTTTCTCAAGGACGAAGATGAGCTGCCAGAATCCTTGTACATATTGACATCAACGACATAGGGAGACAAGGTGAGGAGGTCCTGAAGAGAGATTTTAGAGATCAAGGCAGAAGGCTGAGAAATAGGGGCTCCAGGGTAAGAATCTCTGGATTCTGTCTGTGTCACATGACAGTGAGGGTAATAAAAGGATGTTTTAGCAGGTGAATGCATGGGTGAGGACCTGGTGTGCAATTATGGATAATCAGAATCTCTTCTGGGGAAGGTATGACCTACACAAAAGGGATCATTTACAACTGAACCCGAGGGGGTCCAATATCCTTGCAGGTTTGCAGGATGAGTTACAACAAAATCGGTGGACAAAATCCAGAACTAAAGATGTTATATTTGAATGCATGCAGTTTACAGAATAAGGTCGATAAACTTGTAGCTAAGTTACAGGTTGTCAAGTGTAATGTTGTAGGCATCACCGAATCATGGCTGAAAGAAAATTACAGCTGGGAGCTTAATGTCCAAGGATACACATTGTATTGAAAGGACACACAGGACGGCAGAGGGAACGGCATTCCTCTGTTGGTAAAAAATGAAATTAAAACGTTAGAAAGAGGTAACATAGGGTCAGAAGGTGTGAAATCATTGTGGATAGAGCTAAGGAACTGCAAGGGTAAAAAGACCCCCAAACAGCAGTAAGGATGTGGTCTACAAGTTAGAATGGGAGAAAGAAAATGCATGCTAAAAGGGGATGTTACAATAGTCAAGGGGGATTTCGATATGCAGGTAGATTGGAAAAATCAGGTTAGTGCGATATTCCAAGAGATGGAATTTCTAGAGTGCTTTTTAGTGCAGCTTGTGGTTGGGCCACTAGGGATCAGCTATTCTGCATTGGGTATTGTGCAATGAATGGGAATTGATTAGAGAGCTTAAGGTAAGAGAACTCTTAGGGTAAGATGATCATAATATGATTGAATTCACCCTGAAATTTGAGAAGGAGAAGCTAAAGTCAGATGTATCAATATTAGAGTGGAGTAAAGGAAATTATATTGAGGCTTAACAGAGGAGTTGGCCTGAATTGATTGGAAAAGATCACTTGCAGGGAAGATGGGAGAGCAGCAACAGCTGGAATTTCTGGAAGCAATTCAGAAGGCATAAGATATATACATCCCAAAGAGAAAGAAGTATTCATGACACCACCATGGCTAACAAGGGAATTGAAAGCCAACATAAAAGCCAAAGAGAGGACATATAATAGAGCAAAAATTAGTGGGAAGTTAGAGGATTGAGAAGCTTTTAAATTGTAAAGGTATTAGTAATGATCTTTCACAAATCACCAGATCCTGGAATAGTTCTGGAAGACTGGAAATTGCAAATGTCACCTCACTCTTCAAGAAAGGAGAGAAGCAGAAGAAAGGAAATTATAGGTCAGTTAGTTTAACCTCAGTGGTTGGGAAGATGTTGGAGTTGATTGTTAAGGATGTAGTTTCAGGGTACTTGGAGGCACATGATCAAATCAGATGTAGTCAGCATGGTTTCTTCAAGGGACAATCTTGCCTGACAAATCTGTTGGAATTCTTCGTGGAAATAAGAAGCAGGACAGACAAAGGAGATTCAGGTAATATTATGTACTTGGATTTTCAGAAGGCCTTTGACAATATGCCACCAGTGAGGATGCTTAATAAGCTATGAGCCCATGGTACTACAGGAAAGATTCTCAAATGGATAAAGCAATGACTGAATGGCACAAAGCAGAATGTGGGAATAAAGGGGACCTTCTTATGTTGGCTGCCAGTGACTAGTGGTGTTTCACAGGAGTCTGTGTTGGGACAAATTCTTTTTACATTGTATGTCAATGATTTGGAAAATGGAATTGATGACTTTATTGCAATGTTTGCAGACAATATGAAGATCAGTAGAGGGGCAGGTAGATTTGAGGAATTAGAGATGCTACAGAAGGACTTGAGCAGATTAGGAGAATGGGCAAAGAAGTGGCAGATAGAATACAGTGTCAGGAAGTGTATGGTCATGCATTTTCATAACAGAAATAAAAATATAGATTATTTTCTAAATGGAGAGAAAGTTTTAAAATCTGAGGTGCAGGATTCCTTAAAGGTTAATTTGCAGATTGAGTCTGTGGTGAGAAAGGCAAATGCAGTGTTAGCATTTATCTCAAGTGGACTAAAATATAAAAGCAAGGACGTGATGTTGAAACTTTATAATGCACTCTTGAGGCCACATTTGGAGTATTGTGAGCAGTTTTGGGCCCCTTGCCTTAGAAAGGACGTAACTCCTCTTTAGATTAAGTTTATCCCTTTTTTTTGTACTACAATCCCTTACCTCTAGCATTTTTTCTGTAAGTTCTATGGTTTTTTGTTGTGAATTACATTATAGTTTTGGTAGTCAGCATTATACTTTTATATATATATATATATATATATATATACTTACAGCTCTGTGGGGTCCAATGCTCCGAATAATTTTTCTTTTATACATAGAAATGGTTGGCCTGGGGTTTATGGTGGGAGGGTGGGGAGGACACTAATCTTACGTGACTTTATTTTGGGTGCTTTTTCCTTATTGCTCTGAATTATATATTGGACATGTTTGTTTTGCACTGTATAAATTTCTATTTTGTTGAAGGGTTTTTTCTGTAGCCCTATTGTAGAAACACATAAAAAATTAATAAGAAAAGGAAAGGAAGTGCTGAAACGAGAGAGGGTCCAAAGGATGTTCAAGAAAATGATTTCAGGGTGAAACGGCTTGTCATATGAAGAGTGTTTGATGGCTCTGGGCCGGTTTTCGCTGGTATTCTGAAGAATGAGGGGTGATCTCATTGAAATGTTTTGAATGGTGAAAGACCTCGATAGAGTGGATGTGAAGAGGATGTTTTCCACGGTGGGAGAGTCTAAACCCAGAGGACACAGCCCATTTAGAATGGAGATGAGGAAGAATTTCTTTAACCAGAGCATGGCGAATCTGTGGAATTCGTTGCCACAGACAGCTGTGGGGGCCAAGTCTTTATGCATATTTAAGGCAGAGGTGGATGGATTCTTGATTGGTCAGGGTATGAATGGGGAAGGCAGGAGACTGGGACTGAGAGGAAAAAATAGATCAGCCATGATGAAATGGGGGGCAGACACGGTGGGCCAAATGGCCTAATTCTGCTCCTATATCTCATGGTCTTATGGTCTAAAATTACTTAATCATACGCTGAGTTCTCCTGAACCATCAGAAAGTATTATCTCTCAACAATGCACAAAGTAGCAGGGATGTCGTGAATTAGTTCTCCAGGAAACTGGGGTGTTGCCTACAGAGTTTTCATCTCTTAGATTTAAACCCAAAAGCAATTTACACTTCAGTTTTGGCTTCAAAACTAGGAGGCACAGGCAGTGTGTAGACACTGCAAGATAACACCAGTGAGAGTACAGTGATGGTACAGGATACAGGTGGGTAATATCAAAGCTCAAAGTAAATTTATTATCAAAGTACATGTGTGTCACCATATACAACCCTGAGATTCATTATCTTATGGGCTTTCTTTAAATATAAAGAAACACGACAGAATCATTGAAAAACCGCATACAGGACAGAGAACCCATGTACAAAAGACAACAAATTGTGCAGATACAAAAAGAAAAATAAGCAAAATAATAATAGCAAATAAATAAGCTAAAAATTTCGAGAACATGAGATGAGTCTTTGAAAGTGAGTCCATAGGTTATGGATATGGTTCGTTGTTGGTGTGAGTGAAGGTATCCGCTCTAGTTCAACAGCCTGGTGGTTGATCCATTCTACCTGCTGAGATATGTGATGATGGAGATTACAGAAATTTCAAACAGCTCCAGGCTCAGGGATGTTGCCCAAAGCTGGCAAATTGAAAATGTTGTTTTCTTTTCCAACCCGGTCACCACAGACCAGTTTGTTTCACTCTAAGATCAGGAAGAAGTAATGGGATTCACAATTACAAATGTAGATTGATGACAGAGAACCAACACAGATTTGTTAAAGGCAGACCATGTCTAACTAATTTAATAGAGATTTTTGATGAAGTAATGAAGCCTGGGACGAGGTAAATGCAGCTGGTGTGGTGAAAATATCAATAACGTTCCACATTTGTAACGAGGATTGAAGACCATGGCATTGAACGGTCTGGAGCAACATGGAAAGGAAACCAACTAATTTACAGGCAAGAAAGAAGAGAAACAAAAGGCTAATTTTCAGGATGGAGGAAAGCAGACAATAGATCACCAGGAGGGTGATTCCTTTTATTACTGCATATTAATGGAACAGACTTGGCCAAACAGGGTGCAACTTGCAGCCTCATAGGGCCAAACTGATAGAATGGACAGATGGGCGGACAGCAGAAAAATGCAAAGTGTTAGAACTTTGCAGGGTCTCACTAATGTAGAGGAGGCTGCATTGGGAGCACTGGATACAGTAAATGACCGCAACATATTCTATCATAGGTCTGATAGATGTGTTTAGGATGTATACCAAGTGAACAGTGACCAACAGCTCATATTGATGGAGGGTTAAGAAATGAGTGAATGAAGGTGATTGGCAAAAGAACCAAAGGCCCCAGGAGGAGGAAAATTGTTCATATGCAGCAAGTGGCCGGGTTCTGAGGTTATTTCTAGATTTAGCAGCTGCAGAGATTCTAAAGGGAGCAGGTAAATATCTGAAGAGAATTGTGACAAGAATACACATAGATTAAGATGTTAGCTGTCCTGTGTGATCAGCAGTTGGTCTGCCACCTGTCTTCAGGAGAGAGAGAGATAAGGAAAACAATGGAGCAGCATTTGGAGATGTGTAATGAAGGGACGGGGGAGAGAGTAACAGAAGAAGGGAGCTGTCAAGAGTGGCTCCCCCTTTGAACCCTGAACTGTTTGAAATGATGGACAGGCGATACCCCAGCAGGGGGATAAAAAGGGACAGGTTCGCTAAGGCAGGACACACACGACACCCGAGGTAACAAGACCCTGGAAGCGGTGCGTCTCTCACAAGTCGGTGGGAAGTACCGGGCCATAAACGCACAGGGTGGAAAGGCACGATCAGTGGGAACCTGGTGTGTGTCCACCCTTGCCTGGGTGCCAGGTTCAGCGCAGGGAAGCGATCATATCTGGAAACGGAGGGGTCATGGGCGGTGACCTCAGATGACATCACAAAGGACTCGCCCGACAGCTGACTGCGAAGGTCTGTGTGGAAGCCGTTTGAATATTCATTCGTTTTTGCTCTCTCTCTCCTTCTCCCACACTGTCCATCTCCCACGGCAGCGATTACTGTGAACTGAACTGAACTTTGCGTCACTTTGAAACTGGTCATTTGCCCCTAGACAATGATAGAGCTTGATTGATCCTGTTATCTGAATTCTGTGTACATGTATGTTTATCATTGCTGAACTGTTGCATTTATTATCCTTTTGATTAGAGTACTGTGTTGCTTGTTTCTTTAATAAAACTTTCTTAGTTCTAGTAATCCAGACTCCAACTGAGTGATCCATTTCTGCTGGTTTGGCAACCCAGTTACGGGGTACTTAACAGAATGAACTTGCAGGACAATGAGGAGCGTGGAACCAGCTGGATTGCTCTTGGGTTGAGCCAGTGTAGTGCTGGAGAGATTCAGTCTTGTGTGTCATCAGCTCTCATTATGGTAGTCTCATTAGTCACTGCAAAGTTCTTTCCACCAGAAACCCACTGTGGTGCAACAGTAGAAGTTTGTTATTATGAAGTTTATAATCACAGGGAGCAGACGTCAGATTTCATTTACATTTACACAGATCAGTGTGGTAGTTCAAAATGGCTTAATCGATATGCGTCACTCCAAATGTATGTTTCGGATGTTAGTATCGAGTGGCATGACATTGGGAGACAGTGTATAAATGGGAAGGTATTCCCTTTGGAAGATGAATGAAAAAGAAGGTGATTATTTAAACAACTACATTGTTGAGATTGCAATGTGAAGAAATGCAAAAAGATAAAAATATGTTGCAGTATGTGCAGGTACAGAAAATAATTAGAAAAGCTTGTGGAATGTTGGCATTAATCGCTGAGGATGTGAAGAGGAAAAATAGAAAAGTTTTGAAGCACCTTTACAGGTCGTTGATGAGGTCTCGTGGTACAGGAAGTCCTCATTATCTGCTGGCTTACAGTCTGTGTATTCACATACTCCTGAGGAAAACCATGTACTCCCCAGTATGTCGGTAGATATTGTGCATTCCTCTGCGCCATTTCCTGTGGTGTGTACTGCATCCTCAGATGGCTATGGTATCTGCTCTGCCCATGACTGCAAGAAACTGCAGTGTTGTATACACAGCTCATCACATCAATGAAACCATCACTCCCCCAATCTGTATCTCTGCCTCAGTAAAGCAGCCAGAATAATTGAAGGCCCCCCGCCCACCTCAGACATACTCTCTTCTCCCCATTCTCATTGGGTAGAAGATACAAAAGCCTGAAATCACGTACCATCAGGCTCAAGGACAGCTTCTATCCTATTGTTATAAGAATATTAAATGCTTCCCCAGTACAATAAGATGCACTCTTTACCTCACAGAATACCTCATTAAAACCTTACTCCTTCTTGTCTACCTGCACTGCGCTTTCTCTGTAACTGTAATGCTTCATTCTGCACCCAGTTATTGTTACCTCACTGCACTGTGTAATGAATTGATCTGTGAGAACAGTATGCAAAACAAACTTTTCACCAGGCTTTGGTATATGTGATAATAATAAAGCAATTCCAGTTCCAATATTTTGTGTTGGCAAATAATGAAGTGGCTGGTTTGGTACTGGGTCAAGGTGAGTATCAGTAGCCAGTTTGGTAATGGGTCGGCATCAGTATCCAGGGTCAGACTGTTAACGCCCAAACAACAAGGACAAGTTTATCTTTTGTTTACGCAACCTTACTTTCAACATCTCCCTCTAAATACCTCAAGGCTGCCGTCTTTAGATCCCACAATTTCTCTCCCTCCACACACACGCTCATAACAGGGAGAGTGCACACATATACTAAATACCTACATAATCCCAATGAACAGAACTCAACAATCTCCCATCTTTTTATGTGTATATTAAACATTAAATTTGAAAAAAATTAAAGCCAATTCAAATGTCCATTAGGCTATGCGAATTAGTTCTAACCCTTGAAGTTAGTACAATTCTTAAGGTACCAAATGCCTTCACCAAGTGGCTTTAACAGCTCCCTCCTTTGCGAGACAGTTAGCTAGTTGTTCCTTTGTAGTTGACCATAACACATGATGAATTTTCTGTGCTTGGACAAGTTCTTTGATGCTGCTTATTTCTAGACGAATCCTCTTCTCTGTAACTGACGGTAAATTTGATGACATCAACCAAATTATCTGTAGACTGTCCTTCTTTGGATCACCATGGAAAAGCTCAGAATATAGTGTGGCCAGAAAAATAACACTATCAATACCTTCAGACCTTGAGAGGGTTTTCATAGAAACCATAGAAACTACAGCACAGAAACAGGCCTTTTGGCCCTTCTTGGCTGTGCCGAACCATTTTCTGCCTAGTCCCACTGACGTGCACACGGACCATATCCCTCCATACACCTCCCATCCATGTATCTGTCCAATTTATTCTTAAATGTTAAAAAAGAACCCGCATTTACCACCTCGTCTGGCAGATCATTCCATACTCCCACCACTCTCTGTGTGAAGAAGCCCCCGCTAATGTTCCCTTTAAACTTTTCCCCCCTCACCCTAAACCCATGTCCTCTGGTTTTTTTCTCCCCTTGCCTCAGTGGAAAAAGCCTGCTTGCATTCACTCTATCCATACCTCTATCATAAATCCCCTCATTCTTCTACGCTCCAGGGAATAAAGTCCCAACCTATTCAACCTTTCTCTGTAACTGAGTTTCTCAAGTCCCAGCAACATCCTTGTAAACCTTCTCTGCACTCTTTCAACCTTATTTTTATCCCTCCTGTAATTTGGTGACCAAAACTGAACACAATACTCCAGATTCGGCCTCACCAATGCCTTATACAACCTCATCATAACATTCCAGCTCTTATACTCAATACTTTGATTAATAAAGGCCAATGTACCAAAAGCTCTCTTTACGACCCTATCTACCTGTGACGCCACTTTTAGGGAATTTTGTATCTGTATTCCCAGATCCCTCTGTTCCACTGCACTCCTCAGTGCCTTACCATTAACCCTGTATGTTCTACGTTGGTTTGTCCTTCCAATGTGCAATACCTCACACTTGTCAGTATTAAACTCCATCTGCCATTTTTTAGCCCATTTTTCCAGCTGGTCCAAGTCCCTCTTCAGGCTCTGAAAACCTTCCTCACTGCCTACTACACCTCCAATCTTTGTATCATCAGCAAACTTGCTGATCCAATTTACCACATTATCATCCAGATCATTGATATAGATGACAAATAACAATGGACCCAGCACTGATCCCTGTGGCACACCACTAGTCACAGGCTTCCACTCAGAGAAGCAATTCTCTACCACCACTCTCTGGCTTCTTCCATCGAGCCAATGTCTAATCCAATTTACCACCTCTCCATGTATACCTAGCGACTGAATTTTCCTAACTAACCTCCCATGCGGGACCTTGTCAAAGGCCTTACTGAAGTCCATGTAGACAATATCCACTGCCTTCCCTTCATCCACTTTCCTGATAACCTCCTCGAAAAACTCCAATCGATTGGTCAAACATGACCTACCACACACAAAGCCATGTTGACTCTCCCTAGTAAGTCCCAGTCTATCCAAATGCTTGTAGATTCTGTCTCTTAGTACTCCCTCCAATAACTTACCTACTACCGATGTTAAACGTACTGGCCTATAATTTCCCGGATTACTTTTCGATCCTTTTTTAAACAACAGAACAACATGAGCCACTCTCCAATCCTCCGGCACCTCACCTGTAGACAGCGACATTTTAAATCTTTCAGCCAGGGCCCCTGCAATTTCAACACTAGTCTCCTTCAAGGTCCGAGGGAACACCCTGTCAGGTCCCGGGGATTTATCCACTTTAATTTTCCTCAAGAAACATAGAAACATAGAAACATAGAAAATAGGTGCAGGAGTAGGCCATTTGGCCCTTCAAGCCTGCACCGCCATTTATTATGATCATGGCTGATCATCCAACTCAGAACCCTGCCCCAGCCTTCCCTCCATACCCCCTGACCCCCATAGCCACAAGGGCCCTATCTAACTCCCTCTTAAATATAGCCAATGAACTGGCCTCAACTGTTTCCTGTGGCAGAGAATTCCACAGATTCACCACTCTCTGTGTGAAGAAGTTTTTCCTAATCTCGGTCCTAAAAGGCTTCCCCTCTATCCTCAAACTGTGGCCCCTCATTTTGGACTTCCCCAACATCGGGAACAATCTTCCTGCATCTAGCCTGTCCAATCCCTTTAGGATCTTATACGTTTCAATCAGATCCCCCCTCAATCTTCTAAATTCCAACGAGTACAAGCCCAGTTCATCCAGTCTTTCTTCATATGAAAGTCCTGCCATCCCAGGAATCAATCTGGTGAACCTTCTTTGTACTCCCTCTATGGCAAGGATGTCTTTCCTCAGATTAGGGGACCAAAACTGCACACAATACTCCAGGTGTGGTCTCACCAAGGCCTTGTACAACTGCAGTAGTACCTCCCTGCTCCTGTACTCGAATCCTCTCGTTATAAATGCCAGCATACCATTCGCCTTTTTCACCGCCTGCTGTACCTGCATGCCCACTTTCAATGACTGGTGTATAATGACACCCAGGTCCCGTTGCACCTCCCCTTTTCCTAATCGGCCACCATTCAGATAATAATCTGTTTTCCTATTTTTGCCACCAAAGTGGATAACTTCACATTTATCCACATTAAATTGCATCTGCCATGAATTTGCCCACTCACCCAACCTATCCAAGTCACCCTGCATCCTCTTAGCATCCTCCTCACAGCTAACACTGCCACCCAGCTTCGTGTCATCCGCAAACTTGGAGATGCTGCATTTAATTCCCTCATCCAAGTCATTAATATATACTGTAAACAACTGGGGTCCCAGCACTGAGCCTTGCGGTACCCCACTAGTCACCGCCTGCCATTCTGAAAAGGTCCCGTTTATTCCCACTCTTTGCTTCCTGTCTGCTAACCAATTCTCCACCCACACCAATACCATACCCCCAATACCGTGTGCTTTAAGACAGCAAGGACATCCTCCTTTTCGATCTGTACAGTTTCCATGATCTCACTACTTGTTTCCCTTAATTCCATAGACTTCATGCCAGTTTCCTTAGTAAACACAGACGCAAAAAACCTATTTAAGATCTCCCCCATTTCCTTTGGTTCCGCACATAGCCGACCACTCTGATCTTCAAGAGGACCAATTTTATCCCTTACAATCCTTTTGCTCTTAATATACCTGTAAAAGCTCTTTGGATTAGCCTTCACTTTGACTGCCAAGGCAACCTCATGTCTTCTTTTAGCCCTCCTGATTTCTTTCTTAAGTATTTTCTTGCACTTCTTATACTCCTCAAGCACCTTATTTACTCCCTGCTTCCTATACACGTCATACAACTCCCTCTTCTTCTTTATCAGAGTTGCAATATCCCTTGAGAACCAAGGTTCCTTATTCCTATTCACCTTGCCTTTAATCCTGACAGGAACATACAAATTCTGCACTCTCAAAATTTCTGCTTTGAAGGCTTCCCACCTACCGATCACATCCATGCCAGAGAACAACCTGTCCCAATCCACGCTTTTTAGATCCTTTCTCATTTCTTCAAACTTGGCCTTCTTACTTTTCCTGCCGACATACTCCGTACAACTCCTTAGATTGCCAACAGATTAGTGAAAATCTTCCCTCTTCTCCCATCAGTACAATAAAACGTCCCTGAGTCCCTTCATTAGGGAGATTTCCAAGTGAGGCATCACTGAAGATAACAAGCCTCAGTGAGCCGTCTTTTCCAAGCAGTTGAAACTTCAAGACTTCGTTTTCAGATTGAATTCTGCACAGCTTGTCTGCCTTGTGTAAAGTTTGTGCTGTGGTATTCTTTGTGCTGGATGCCAAGTTGCAGGTATCAACCATGATGCTGTGCCTTGCCACCTAATCTTTGACCCAAGTTTCTCAGCTTCAGCTTCACTGAGTGGTGCATCCCGATGTGTGGCACGTGAGGACTCCATGCGGATTGTCTGAAGATTCCTGATGTCGCTTTCTTGGTGCAGTTGTACTGTTCTGTCAACAACAAGGATGTCTACTCCTGCATAACAGAATGTGTCACATTCCTCCAAGCTGAAAGGCAGACTTCTGCTGAGGGATAGCTGTTGTGGCAAAGTTTTGTGAGCTTCCCCATATGAAGTCATCTACATGACAGGCAAGTATTCCAATCACGTATCCTGAATCTTGCCAGTAAAAAAACAGTTGGATCCACTTGTGACATCTTTCCACCCGTTTTCAACATTATTTCCTTGACCTTTTTATACCAGGTGAGTGATACATCTGCTAAGCCATACACATACTTTTTGGGTTTCCAGTGTTCCTTCACTTATCGCTCAGGAGGGGTTTAATGAAAATGCCACATGACACCTGCATTCCCTGTAAGAATGCGGATTTTATGTCCACACAATGGGGTTGGCAATGCTTTTGATGTATCATCGAGAGAAGTAGATGGAGAGACTCTGATGCGCATGTTGGCAAGTCTTTTTGGAGTTCCTCTATGTTCAGTTCCTCAAAATCTTTAGCCACTAGATGTTGTTTTGGTATAATTCCTGTTGGGATTTCTTTCAGGGTGCATGCCATCTTGTAGACACTGTCTATTGGTTAATGTCTCTGGCTTCCTCAAACAGTCCATTATTTCTTCAACATCTGACTTGATCCAGTTTTGCACATTCAAACGACAGCTCGTTAGTTCTAGGAATTCATTTTGACTTTTCTCAGATGGTCCAGACTGATCTGCTCTTGATTCAATATGAAGTCTGTCAACACATGACACGTCGACTGATCCTGCAGGGTCAGCAACTATGACCGGTTCTACGTGATTCGAGTTCTACCAACTTTTGTTTCTCCCAGTGGCTTTGCTGGCTCATCCTAAGACTTCAGCTTTGTGTGAGATACAAGCGTTTTTGTCTACAAATCTCACAGTTGGTCCTGTTTTAAGGGTGAAACTTCCATGTTGTCTTTGCACTTATGATAATTTCTATTCAGGCAAGTCTGTTGAATTCTCAACTGCAGTCTCTCCCGCACCGTCTGTGCCACTGTTAAGCATCTCTGTTGGGTCCTTAGCTGACTCTCCTCATCCCTGTCTGTGCTCTGTGACCGTGTGCCAGGTAAGTGCTTTTCACTTTTTGTGTCATTCTCCACAGAGTTCTGGTCTTCAGTTTGTGCTTTATGTAGTCTGGAATGATGCACTCTCACATAAGTACCTCCATGTCTCACAAATACCACAACTCCATCCTGACCAATGACAACTCCAAGACCTTTCCATTCTGTACAGTCTGTTCTTTTGGAATACACTTTGTCCCCTATCTCATATTTGTCATCTGTAGGTTGGACCTGTGCTCTCAGTGCTCTTTGAATTCTCTCTGAACATTCTGCTTCAGTGACAGCCTTCCTTGATGCATGCAGTGCTGAAACATGTTTCCCAACCCACTCCCTCCTTGTAGGGCCCTCTAGAGCAGGCGGTCTGTCAACCAGTTCAGAGGGAAAGTTTGGATTCTGGCCAAACACCAAATGATACAGGCTATAGCCGTGTATGTTGTGGATAGTATTCTTCGCCATAAGGGCCCAGTCCAGGGCTATTCCAATCACAGCCATTGCTTTTCTTTACCTTCAGCATTATTTCAGTAAGCGTTTGATTGTGTCGCTCCAGAAGTCCATTTCTCCAAGGACTGTATGCCACTGTTGTCTTTGTTTCAATGCTAGAGTTCTCTGCCATATCCTAGAATTCATCATTATTAAATTCACCATTATCACTGAAGTCTTTCCGAGGTGGGTCATGCAGACATATCCAGGAATGGATGAAGTTTTTTTTTACTAATCCTGAGGGTCTCTTTGTACTTACGATGTACTTACAATGTACTAGCCCTGAAACGTGTGAATGGATCAATGATGTGAAGATGCCACACCCCTTGCACCATTTCATACAGATCTACGGCTCCTGTTTCATTGTATTCAGATGCTAGTGACAGACCAGCCGTAGACTTGGGTTTGGGCTTTCCAATCTTCTGGCATGTCAATTATCTGCTTTGGAATGGAAAAGTAATTTGGATCTTTGTTTTCTGAACTCCTGAAGTCGATCAACTGAAACGTGTCCAAACTGCTTCTGGAGTTTGCCCAACACTTATGCATTTCTCATCTATGGTCATATTTTGTGTGGCAGTTAGTACTTCATCTTGACATTGGTTCTCAGTAGTGTCCTGATCTAGAATGTTCACACAGTAATGTCCAGAGCTGGTGAGCTCGAGAGACACTGGCTGGTGAACCATCATTGCCTGGTCATTCTCCATATCCAGAACTGCTCTTGCTTTCCTTAGGGAACTTTTACTCAGGAGTAATGAAATATTCACTGGTGCCACCTCTGTTTTATGTAACATTTTGACTGCCCTATTTTTGAAGGAATTTTCACACTTCGGGCAGAATGTACAATTTTTCCATCTCCAAATTTGAATGCTTTGTCGCTTGGTGTATCAGTTTCTGCACTTCATTCTGGTTTTTTCACTCACACAGCTTTCAAGCCATTTTCCTCCGCACACTGTCCATGTGCATGCTGGATCAATAATAGTAGATCCTACAGATTCTATCATCATAGTCTCTGCCTCAGATGTCTCTGCATTAGTAAGTCATTCCTTCACAAACAATGTGATGTGGACTCTTCTACACCTTCAGGTTTGTTAATTTCTTCAGTTAGCCTAATTTGCTCGGCTCTGTGCGGATAGTTTCTTGCCCAGTGGTAAATATTAAGACATACCACACACTCGACCTCCTACTGTACTTGTTTATTGGGTTTGTACCAGGTAATGGTGCCCTTGTCTGGTCCCTCTGGGATATACGCTTTCTATACTCTTGTCTCTGCTCAGTGAAGTATGCCATTTTCTGACTCAAACTAATTCTGACTGTTGTCTTAGCGGCCTTTTCTCCAAAACTCCTCTTCGGTGCTGATTTCATACACGTAAATGTAAGTTGCATGCGTGCAGTTAATGCTAGCTGTCTGTCTTTTATGTCTGGTTATGTCGTATCCCAACAATTTAAAAGCCAATACAGCATCTGTATTCCATTTTGTATTTACGCATGCAAGTGTTCTTTTGTTCAAAATCAATACTATAATCAGCCATATTTTTAGAATTTTCTCTTAATTTTGTCAGTCTGAATCTGCCTCAAATCTCATCCTTTTCTTCCTTCATAAATCAGAGCGAAGTGTATTTATTAGCATATTCATACAGTCATCTTTGTTCAGGTCTTCCTCTGAAATTCCCATTGCCATCCCTATCGCTCTTCCCAAACGCAACAGCCAAGCTTTCCATAACAGGAGTCCATATTCCAATTTCATTTTCCCAGGTTTTGTATGGCCTACTGTTGTCAAATGCTAGCGGGATCTATATCACAGTTAACAACCAAACAACAAGGACATGTTTTTCTTTTGTTTAAACAACTTTACCATCGGCATCTCCCTTGAATACTTGAGGGCTGTCATTTCTACATCTTATAATTTCTCCACACACACACACACACACACACACACACACACACACACACACACACTCATAACAGGGAGATGGCACGTGTACCAAATATTTACAAAGTCCAAACGAACAGGACTCATCAAGGTCAGGGTCAGTATCAGTAGTGAGTATGATAGTGGGTCATGGTCAGTATCAGTTAACACACATAAAAGTTGCTGGTGAACGCAGCAGGCCCGGCAGCAGCTCTAGGAAGAGGTACAGTCGACGTTTCAGGCCGAGACCCTTCGTCAGGACTAACTGAAAGAAGAGATAGTAAGAGATTTGAAAGTGGGAGGGGGAGTGGGAGATCTGAAATGATAGGAGAAGACAGGAGGGGGAGGGATGGAGCCAAGAGCTGGACAGGTGATTGGCAAAAGGGATATGAAGCCCAGGGAGAAAGAAAAGGGGGAGGGGGGGAAAAACCCAGAGGATGTGCAAGGGGTATAGTCAGAGGGACAGAGGGAGAAAAAGGAGAGAGAGAGAGAAAGAATGTGTGTATAAAAATAAATAACGGATGGGGTACGAGGGGGAGGCAGGGCATTAGCAGAAGTCTGAGAAGTCAATGTTCATGCCATCAAGTTGGAGGCTACACAGACGGAATATAAGGTGTTGTTCCTCCAACCTGAGTGTGGCTTCATCTTTACAGTAGAGGAGGCCGTGGATAGACATGTCAGAAGATGAATGGGATGTGGAATTAAAATGTGTGGCCACTGGGAGATCTTGCTTTCTCTGGCAGACAGAGCGTAGGTGTTCGGCAAAACGATCTCCCAGTCTGCGTCAAGTCTCGCCAATATATAGAAGGTCACATCGGAAGCACTGGACACAGTATATCACCCCAGCCGACTTACAGGTGAAGTGTCGCCTCACCTGGAAGGACTGTCTGGGGCCCTGAATGGTGGTAAGGGAGGAAGTGTAAGGGCATGTGTAGCACTTGTTCCGCTTACAAGGACAAGTGCCAGGAGGGAGATCAGTGGGGAGGGATGGGGAGGATGAATGGACAAGGGATTCACGTAGGGAGTGATCGCTGCGGAAAGCAAAGAGAAGGGGGGAGGGAAAGATGTGCTTAGTGGTGGGATCCCGTTGGAGGTGGCGGAAGTTATGGAGAATTATATGTTGGACCTGGAGGCTGGTGGGGTGGTAGGTGAGGACCCCACTATTCCTAGTGGGGTGGCAGGAGGATGGGGTGAGAGCAGATGTGCGTGAAATAGGGGAGATACGTTTGAGAGCAGAGTTGATGGTGGAGTAAGGGAAGCTCCTTTCTTTAAAAAAGGAGGACATCTCCTTCGTCCTGGAATGAAAAGCCTCATCCTGAGAGCAGATGCAGCGGAGACGGAGGAATTGCGAGAAGGGGATGGCATTTTTGCAAGAGACAGGGTGAGAAGAGGAATAGTCCAGATAGCTGTGAGAGTCCGTAGGCTTATAACAGACATCAGTAGATAAGCTGTCTCCAGAGATAGAGACAGAAAGATCTAGAAAGGGAAGGGAGGTGTCAGAAATGGATCAGGTAAACTTGAGGGCAGGGTGAAAGTTGGAGGCAAAGTTAATGAAGTCAACAAGTTCCGCATGCGTGCAGGAAGAAGCGCCAATACAGTTGTCGATGTAGCGAAGGAAAAGTGGGGGACAGATACCAGAATAGGTTTGGAACATAGATTGTTCCACAAAGCCAACAAAAAGGCAGGCATAGCTGGGACCCATACGGGTGCCCATGGCTACACCTTTAGTTTGGAGGAAGTGGGAGGAGCCAAAGGAGAAATTATTAAGAGTAAGGACTAATTCCGCTAGATGGAGCAGAGTGGTGGTAGAGGGGAACTGATTAGGTCTAGAATCCAAAAAGAAGCGGAGAGCTTTGAGACCTTCCTGATGGGGGATGGAAGTATATAGGGACTGGACATCCATGGTGAAAATAAAGCGGTGGGGGCCAGGGAACTTAAAATCATCGAAAAGTTCTGTCTAGGTAGCCTCCAACCTGATGGCATGAACATTGACTTCTCTAACTTCTGCTAATGCCCCACTTCCCCCTCATACCCCATCTGTTATTTATTTATATACACACATTCTTTCTCTCTCTCTCTCTCCTTTTTCTCCTTCTGTCCCCCTCACAATACCCCTTGCCCATCCTCTGGGTTTTCCCCCCTCCCCCTTTTCTTTCTCCCTGGGCCTCCTGTACCATGATCCTCTCATATCCCCTTTGCCAATCACCTGTCCAGCTCTTGGCTCCATCCCTCCCCCTCCTGTCTTCTCCTAGCATTTCAGATCTCCCTCTCCCCCTCTCAAATCTCTTCCCATCTCTTCTTTCAGTTAGTCCTGATGAAGGGTCTCGGCCCAAAATGTCAACTGTACCTCTTCCTAGAGATGCTGCCTGGCCTGCTGTGTTCACCAGCAACTTTGATGTGTGTTGCTTGAATTTCCAGCACCTGCTGAATTCCTGTTATCTGCAGAATTCCTTGTGTTTGCGTCAGTATCAGTTGTTGGGATCAGTATCAACAATTTGGTATCAGTATCAAGAGTTTATTACTGGGTCAGAGTCAGTATCAGGGTCACCACCTGGGTCAGGAATGAGATCATAGGAGCAGAATAAGGCCATTTGGCCCATCGATTCTACTGTCATTCCATCACGGTTGATTTATCATCCTCCTCAACCTCTTTCCTTCCCCCTGTAACCGTTGACATCCTTATTAATAAAGAACTCAGCAGTCTCCACTTTAAATGTACTCAATTACCTGACCACCACAGTCATTTGTGGTAATAAACTCCACAAATTCACCTCCATCCAGTGAAAGAAATTCCTCCTTATATCTGTTTTAAATGGATGTCCTTCTATTCTGAGGCCTTGCTCTCTGATCTTACACTCCCCCACGACAGGAATCATCCTCTCCTCATCTGCTCTATCTAGGCCTTCCAGTATAAGAAAAGCTTCAATGATATCCCCCTCATTCTTCTGACCTCCAGTAAGTGGAGGCCCGTAGCAATCAAATGCTCCTCTGATGTTAATACATTTCTGGGATCATTCTCATGAAGTGGCTGACTGCTGTGACTGTCATCTTACATCTGTAGGCCCTCGGGCAGGCAGCTCAAGGAGTGTCAGTGGTGCCAGGATGGGAGGATGGTGTCTGCTCCTTCCTTCCACCTCTTTCCTTGTCCAAGCTGGACGAGCAACTTTTCATCCTGGTCAGATACAATGTCTTGGTAGCCTTTCTCATCCACACTTCCTTTATCTGACATGGACAAACACCATGCCACCCTGGTCACATACAATGACATAGAAACATGGAAAACCTGCAACACAATACTGGCCCTTCAGCCCACAATGTTGTGCTGAACATGTCCTTACCATAGAAATTACCTAGAGTTACCCATAGCCCTCTATTTTTCTAAGCTCCATGTACCTGTCCAGGAGTCCCTTAAAAGACCCTATTGTATCCACCTCCACCACTGTCACCGGCAGCCCATTCCACACACTCGCTATTCTGCGTAAAAAAACTGACCCCTGACATCTCCTCTGTACCTACTTTCAAGCACCTTAAAACTGTGCCCTCTTATGGTAGCCATTTCAGCTCTGGGAAAAAGCCTCTGACTATCGACACGATCAATGTCTCTCATCACCTTGTACACCTCTATCAGGTCACCTCTCATCCTCCATTTGTCAGGGCACTGGAGCAGGGACCCAATCGCAGACCCAGTACTGTGCACACTGTGATATTCACTGAGTGGCAAATCCAGAGGGGCAACAAAGTCAGCATCAAAGTTCAGGCAGAGATCAAAAATTCCAGAGAAATCCAACAACCAGAATCAGGAAACAGGCAGAGTCAATATTCAGATGCATAGAGTTCAGATACTAATGCTGGAAAATTTACTGGCACAATCTGGCCACAAACAGGTGAAAACAGGACTAAATACACTGAGCAATAAACAGAGAGGCAGATGATAGGTGGAGCACAATGAGACAGAAGTGGCAGCAAAACAGGTAATAATAAGAAGCAGATGAGAGATGGAGTACTCAGTAATACAGGGACCGGAGTAGAGCAGGAGCTGGGACAGGAGCACATGCAGCATGTAAACAAACAAGAGCACATGGCAATACAAAACCACAGACTGACGGCTAGGGGGAAAACACACAAAAAGACAAAGTTCAACTGGAGATACTGACAGTACACCCCACCCCCCACAGATGCCTCCTGGCGTCATGGCAGGTAGAACTGGGTGCTGGCGATGAAAATCCCTGATGAGAGAGGGGTGCAGGATGTTACAGGCGGGGACCCAGCACCTCTCCTCAGGACCATAGTCCTCCCAGTCCACAGAGTACTGGAGGCTACAACCCCGGCGATGAACGTCCAGTAGTTGACGCACCGTGAAGGCCTCTGACCCATCGATGAGCCATGGGGGAGAGGGGGTTTGGGGACAGGACACGGGGGGTGACTCATGAAAGGCTTGATGAGGGACACATGGAAGGTGGGATGAATGCAGTAGAGAGCAGAGGGGTCTTTGAGATGGATGGCAGCTGAGCTGATGACTTTAGCAATGGGAAAGGGGCCGATGAAACGAGGGGCGAGCTTGCAGGAATTCACCTTGAGGGGCAGGTCTCGGGTTGAAAGCCACACACACTATCCCCAGCAGTAACGTGGGGCCTTGGAGCGCTGGCGGTCAGCTTAATGTTTGATCCTAGCAGAGGCACGGAGCAGGGCAGAGTGAGAGCGCCTCCACATCCGCTGATAACGGCGGATGAATGCCTTGGCAGATGGAACTTCAACAACCTCCTCCTGGGCAGGAAACAGTGGAGGATGGTAGCCAAGGCAGCACTCGAACGGGGACAGACCGGTGGAGGAGGACGGATGAGAGTTTATGGCGTACTCGGCCCAGGGTAGCTGCTGACTCCACACAGAGGTTCTGGGAGACTAGACACCGCAATACTGTCTCTAGCTGTTGGTTGGCCATTGGTCTGTGGGTGCCATCCTGAAGACAGACACGGAGGCACCCAGAAGATTACAGAATGCCCTCCAGAAGTTGGATGTGAATTGAGAGCCCCAGTCTGCCACAACATCTACAGGTAAACCATGTAATTTAAAAATATGCAGTACTGGTAATTTGGCTGTTTCTTTGGCAGAGGAGAGTTTAGGCAAAGGAATGAAGTGTACAGACTTGGAGAAACGATCAACTACTGTGAGAATGGTGCTGTTACCATCTGATGGGGGAAGACCGGTGACAAAATCCAGGGCAATGTGGGACCAGGGTCTACTGGGGATAGACAGGGGTTGTAACAGACCAGCAGGTGACCGGTTAGAGTTCTTGCCTTGAGCACAGACCAAGCAGGCTGAGATGAAGTTGCGGATGTCATTTCCCATGGAGAGCCACCAGAGCCGCCGACTGATGAAGGCCTGAGTACGCTTGGTTCCAGGGTGACAGGATAACCAGGAAGAATGACCCCACTGCAATAACTGTGAGAGTCAGAGCTGGGAACATAAACACAGTTAGTGGGGCATTGACCGGGGGCTGCCTGGCTCTGTTGAGCAGCTTGCACAATGGATTCAATGTCCCATTGCGCTGTACCCACGAGACAGTGAGCAGGGAGGATGACATCGGGGACCTCAGGGGTCTCAGAGGAAGGAAATTTTCGGGAGAGGGCATCAGGCTTTCCATTTTTGGAACCGGGGCGGAAGAACAGAGTAAAATTGAATCTTGAGAAAAACAGGGACCAACGAGCTTGACGGGAGTTGAGACGCTTGGGCGTACGGATATATTCCAGATTCTTGTGATCAGTCCAGACTAAGAATGGCACCTTGGCTCACTCCAGCCAATGCCTCCACTCCTCCAGAGCGAGCTTCACAGCCAGCAGCTCCCGGTTTCCGACATCGTAATTCCACTCCGTGGGAGTGAGGTGGTGAGAGAAGGCGCAGGGGTGTACCTTCTCATCTTTGGCCTAGCGCTGAGAGAGAACAGTTCCTACACCAATGTCAGATGCATCCACCTCCACAATGAACTGCCGGTCGGTGTCGGGTTGAATCAGGATGGGGGCAGAGGTGAAACGTTGCTTCAGGTCAGGGAATGCTTTTTCAGCAGCAGGGGACCAGGAGAATCTGATAGCAGATGAGGCAAGAGCAGTGAGTGGTGCAGCCAGTGTACTGTAATTTCTGATGAAGCGGCGATAGAAGATAGCAAAGCCCAAGAAGCGTTGCAGCTCCTGACGAGTTGAGGGTTGGGCTCATTTGACCACCTCCTTGACCTTCTGTTGGTCCATCTGAATGGAACCGCCTGAAATTACATACCCCAGGAAGGAGACAGTATTGCGATGAAACTCACATTCTCAGCCTTCACAAAGAGCTGGTTCTCCAGAAGGTGCTGGAGAACTGAGTGGAGGTGAACTGTGTGTTCAGCAAGGGACTTAGAAAAAAATCAAATGAAATCAAGGGACACAAAAACAAATTGGTTCAGCGTGTCCAAGAACGTCATTTACCAGGGCTTGGGGCTTTGGTGAGACTGAATGGCATGACCAGATACTCGTAATGGCCTGAAGCGGTGTTGAAGGTCATCTTCCACTCATCCCCTTCGCAGATCTGGACAAGACGGTAGGCGTTACAGAGATCAAGCTTGGTGAAAACTGAGGCTCCTTGCAGTAGTTCAAATGTTGAGGTCATGAGCAGAAGAGGGTAACGGTTCTTAACAGTGACTTTATTCAGTCCCTGGTAATCAATGCATGAATTTAAGGAGCCGTCCTTCTTTTCAACAATGATAAAACCGGCACCAGCAGGGGAAGAAGACGGCCGGATGATGCCTGCAGCCAGAGACTCTGGAATGTACATACTCATGCCTTCTGTTTCAAGTACAGGCAGGGAATACAGGTGGCCCCTTGGGGGAGATGTGCCAGGCAAGAGGTCAATGGCACAATCATATGGACAATGAGGCAGCAGGGAAGTGGCCCAGGACTTGCTGAACACAGTCTTGAGGTCCATGTATTCAGGAGGGATGGCACTTAGGTCCAGAAATTCCTCGGGGGGATCTGGGCTTGGAGACAAGGGGATCTGAGCATGGCGGAGGCAGTGGGAGTGACAGAATAGGCTCCAGCCTACAACCTTGTGACTGAGCCAGTCAATGTGGGGTTTGTGTCTGACTAACAAGGGATGGCTCAGGGCAATGGGAGCTTGAGGAGAGTCAACAACATAAAGGGTTCATGATGGTTGCCGTATAAACTGAGACTCGCCAGGGCCATGACATGGGTGTTGTTAGCCAGTCTGTGACTGTTCAAGGCACTGGCTATTAATGGTGACTGGAGAGCAGACGTAGGTAATCCCCACTGGGAAGCCAGAATCGATAAAATACCCCTCCGCCCCAGAATCGACCAAGATGGAGACTGCTCGGCGTCAGACACCCCAATCCAGAGAAGCAGGTAAGAAAGTGAGTAGTGTCGAGGAGGGCAGGACAGGGGTCATGCTCACCAGTACTCCTTGTCCTACTGGTGAGCGCTGGCTTTTTACTGGGCTGGTGGAGGTAAAATGGCCTGGCTGGCCACAGTACAGACAGGAACGGGAGCTGATTCTCCTTTGTCTTTTAGTTGGCTTCAGGCAGGTACAGTCAACATGCATAGCCTTGGGCTCTGGAACGGGAATTGTAGATGGAGGCAATGTAGACTGACGAGGAGCTTGGAACTCACCCAGTGCCCCCAGGGACCCTCTGGAACCCCTCCTTCTGCAGCGCTGCTGAAGGTGAACATCAATACGGATGGCCAAATCCACCAGGGCTTCAAAGGTGGCAGGAAGGTCCTGGGTGACCAGCTCATCTTTGATGTCCTTGGAGAGGCCGTTCAGGAAGGTGTTGTACTTTGCCTGAGTTCCAGCCGCTGGAGGTGGCTAGGGTCTGGAACACTATGGCGTAATCTGACACAGATCTGCGCCCGTGCATGTGTAGCATTTCACGGGCAGCCTCTCTCCCATGTTTGGAGTGATCAAACACTTTTCTTATCTCCTCAGAAAATAACTGAAAACTACAGCAGAAAGGGGAGCCTGCCTCCCAGAGGACTCTTCCCCATTCTCTCGCCCGACCGGACAGTTGAGTGAAGACATAGGCTACTTTGGCTCGATCAGTCGGAAAGGTTGTTGGTTTAATTCAAAAGTGAGGATGCACTGGGAAAGAAAATCACGGCAGGTACGGGTTAACCCGAGTATTTCTCTGGAGGAGGCAGACGGGGCTCTTGGAGAGGAGGAGCGTGTGAGGATGCGGAGGGCAGGGCGGAAGATGCAGTCAGACAATGTTGATGGGTGCTCTGGGACAGCTGGAGTGACTGAGTCTGGGCCACAAGATCAGTTACATTGGCAGAAAGCGACTCCACTGCCCCGAACACAGACTGCGGCTGGTTCCGGTGTTACGCCAGCATCACTCCCTGTTGTTCCAGGACAACTCTCAGATGACCGGGGTCTGGATCCATCCTGGCCAGATTGTAGTGTCAGGGACCCAGTCACAGACCACGTACTGTGCACACTGATATTTATTGAGTAACAAATCCAGAGGGGCGACAAAGTTCAGGTAGAGATCAAAAAATCCAGAGACATCCAAAAATCAGAATCAGGAAACAGGCAGAGTTGAAAACCGGAACAATCAAGATAAACAGGCAGGGTCAATATTCAGAAGGACAGAGTTTAGATAGGAATGCTGGAAAGGCCCAGGATTCTTATTCTTCTCCGCAGGATGTATAATTAATTATAGAACTTCAAGGAACTCAAATTCTCGGATATAACCTAGTCTCACGTATAAACTGAATAATAAACTCTTCAATCAGTTGTTGATTCTCTTGATGGCCAAACAAAGATTTAATAGAAAACCAAAATAAATTTAAGCCAGATAGCCTCTTGAACAACATGCTTCTTTCAATTTTGTATCGATTACAGCTCAGCAAAACATGCTGGACTGTCTCTGGACTACCACAGTCACATAATCCAGTAGGATGTTTTCCTATTATCTTTAAATAATAGTTTAGCCCACAATGCCCCAACCCAAGTCTTGTTAATTTCACCATATCGCTACAATTTAAAAGGTAGCAGTCTGAGACCTTTCTAACTAGTGGGCGAATAGAAAAATAATGCCTGCCCCTTAATTCATTTTTCCAATCCTCCTGCCACTTCTTCTCTATACCTTTTTTAATCCTACTTCTCAATTCTGCACTGCCTAGGGGAACTCAAATTCCTACTTGCCTGCTCTGTAAGGAAGACTTTGCAATGCCATCCACAATTTCATTTCCCTCCACCCCAGCATGCCCAGGTATCCATGAAAATCTAACTACACAACCCATCTTCCCTACTGTAAACAACACTAAGAGAATCTCAATAACTATGTCAGGACGAGCTTTTGATTTACTCCCTTTCATAGCCTCTAAGGCAGCAGCAGAATCCGAACAGGTGATAACCCTGCATGGTTGAGAGTCTTCTATCCACCACAAGGCCCAGAGGATTGCTAATAATTCTGTTGCAAAGACAGAAAGACCATCTGAAACCCGGTGACCAATCTTAACTCCAAGTTGAGACACATACATCCCAAATCCTGCCCTACTGCTCTCTGGGTCCACTGAGCCATCAGTAAAAATCTTCAGATAAAATCCCCATTTATTATTTAAATATTCATTTGTGATCAACGCTAATGAAATTGCACTGCTTCCTTGAAGCTGAAAAAGGAGGAATAGGTCTACTTCTGGTTCTGGAAAGAGCCAAAAGGGACGGGTGGCAAGCGAATTTGGTCAACTATGTCTTCCTCAGTCAGTTTCAATTTCACAGCCCAATTATTAACCAAATCTAAAAATGGGTATCTTTTAATTTTACTTTGGCGCTCCGACTTCCCCTGCAAAAGACACTTTAGCAGACAGCTGTGATTGAATCCATTTAGCTTTGCCCAATACTGCAGGCCCAAATGAATTTGTCTTAAAAGCAGAGGCACTTCCCCCATCTCCACACATAATGCCGGGACTGATGTTGTTCTAAAAGCTCCACAACAGAGTCTAAGTGCTTTGGACTGCACAGTGTCTAGTTTTCCAAGCACTGCTGTAACAGTGGAACCATAAGCAATACAACCATTATCTATAACTGATCTAATCATAGCTAGATATATTAAGTACATAGTTTCCCGCCCTGCTCCCCAGTCACATCCAGCATAACATTTAAAACTTTTTCACACTTTCCAATTGTTTTATCTATATGAACCCTCCAAATCTTTCATCAAACCAGACACCTAAAAACTTGAATACCTTGACTTTTTCTAGTGGAGAATCATATAGACACGATTCACAGTCAGGGATCTTTCTTCTAAAGCCAAAAATCATATATTTAGACTTAGAAGCAGAAATCCTGAAACCCCATTTATTAGCCCAGTTTTCAACTGATCTTAAAGCCTTTTGTACCTGCCTTACTTGATGTTTCTTTTGTACCTACCTACTTGATGTTTCTTCCTCTTTTCCAGATTGCACCATCATCTGCAAACAATGATTTGCCAAATCCTGTCCCTACCTGATCAAAGATATCATTTATCATGACATTAAAAAGAACTGGACTAATGACGCTTCCTTAAGGGGTACCATTACCTATTTTAACTGACTTGGAGCTTGTTCCGCCTATTCTTACTTGAATTGTCCTTTCCTTAAGGAAATCTTTGATCCAGTTAATCATTCTACCTCTAATTCCCGCATCATAGAGTTTAATTAATAAGCCATCCTTCCATAGCGAGTCATACGCTCTTTCAATATCTAGAAATACACTTACCATTACTTCTCTATTTTGAAATGCTTTTTAAATATCATGATCTAAAAGGGCAACAGATTCCATTGTTGATCTTCCAGTTCTAAAACCATTTTGATAGGCAGCAAAAATATCCCTTATTTTCCAAAAAATAAACAACTCTGTTGGTGACCATTCGTTCCATAGTTTTACAAAGCACTGACGTTAAAGCTATAGGCTGATACGAACTAGGACTAGACGCGTCCTTACCTGGCTTTAAAACTGGAACTACCACAGCATGCTTCCATTCTACTGGTAATTTTCCTTCTTTCCACACTGAATTAAACAATGCTAGAATTTCTATTAATACAGACTCATCTAAATGCTTAAGCAATTCATAACACAGTCCATCCCTACCAGGAGAAGTGTTTCAACCTGACTGGACAGCTTCCTGCAGTTCCTGAAGGGAGAAAAACAAATTTATAGAGCCATTATCATCCAAACTCCTGTCCAATTTCCAACTTTCCTTTAACATAATTTCCTTTCTCAAATCACCTAACTCTCCAGAACTGTGTAACACTTAGAACACCTCTACAAACATATCAGCCTTTTCCTCATTTGTTACAGCTTCAATATCTCCTTCCAGCAAAGCTGGTGTAGATGGTTTCCTATATATCCCTGACATTCTGTGAATGATCGTCCGTAGCTGCTTTATAGGTGTCTCAGGGCACAGGGTTCCACAAAATCTTCTCCAACTATCCCTCTTTGCATTTTTAATTACTCTCCTTGCTACCGCTCTTTCCTTTTTATACTCCATAACATTATCTAACACTGGATACTTTCTTAATTTCTTGTAAGCTCTATTTCTGTTTCTTACTACTATATCACAATTTTTATTCCACCACGGAACTAGTGCTCGAGCCCTAGGAACATTCCGTAGTGGTATAGTCAACTGAGCAACTTTATGTATTATAGGACAGGGGGATTCATTCCAATTGTCTATGGAGCCCTCGCTATTAATCTCTTCTATTATATCCACAGCTTTCTCCTGGTACTCATCCCAATGGGCCAAAGAAAAATTATACCTAGCAGACCTCTCTTCAACTTCTACTATCAAATTTCTACCAAATCAACATTATATAGGATAGTGATCACTTCCTAGTGTGTATCTGTCCATAACATCCCATTCCTCAACCCTAGCTAAGTTTGAGGAAGTGATAGATAAGTCTAAGTGACTACAAGTATTCTTTACAATATTAAGTCTTGTAGGCCTTCCGTCATTTAGCAGTACCACGTTGTATTTATCCAGAAACTCCTCTATTACCACTCCATTACTATCTTTTCTTTCACTACCCCATATAGGATTATGGGCATTGAAATCTCCAACCCAGATTACTGGGGATCTTACCTTATTCATAATTTCATCCAAATCTGATATCATATTACCTGGATTATAAAAGTTAATCAAAGTAATTTGACCACGAGAGCTCCAAACCTCCACAGCCACAATTTTAAGGTTAGAATTAAAATCATGTCTTCTGAACTGGAGTCCTGTTTTTATGAAAGTTGCACACCCTCCACCAGATTTACCTGTTCGGTCAGCTCTCAAACTATCATATCCAGGGATCACAAAATCTAAATGAGGCTTTAACCATGTCTCCTGTATACAGATCAAATCAGGCTTGTCTTTGAAAGTTCCAACAAATCTTTTTAATTCTTGACCATTTGCAGATAAACTTCTTGCATTCCATCGTAATATTAAAAACATCCAAATACTAATTTTTGGCCTCTTCATCCACATAAAGCTCCTCCGTACTCTCTGATCCCGACAGCTGGGAAGTATTCAGTGATTGTTTGTCTGTCATATACTCATGTAATTTTTCCGGCGAAATCTGTTTTATATCAAGTAATCTCTCTGCAGCTCCAACAACTACTTTTATCATATCCGACCTCTTGGCTGTAGTTTTAGCCCCAACCAGTACATCAACAACAAACGCCAAAAAAGACTC
Organism: Mobula hypostoma; assembly: GCF_963921235.1. NCBI lineage: Eukaryota > Metazoa > Chordata > Chondrichthyes > Myliobatiformes > Myliobatidae > Mobula > Mobula hypostoma. The sequence goes on from NC_086112.1 coordinate 918,639, forward strand.
TTTAGTCACCAACAACATGCCTGAAGGAACCATAGTTGGAGAACTCGGAAAGAACTGACTACCCATCATTCCAATCTGCTCTTTATTTATCCTTTGCTCTCTATCAACTTTCTTTACTGCCTCAGCATATGATATTTTTTGTTGGATACTAACATCCTGAATCTGCTTTGTCTTACTAAAATACTCACATCCTCTGAACGCCGGTATATGGTCCCCTCCACAGTTACTGCATTTAGGCACCGCTGCCTTACATGCTTTAATATCATGGTCCTCTCCATATTTCATACATCTTCTTTTACCTCGACATGAACCAGCAACATGTCCAAATCTCTGGCAATTATAACAGTGCAAGGGAGGTCTAATGTATTCTCTAACTTGATAAGACATGCACCCAAGATAGACTCTAGCTGGAAGAACATCACCTGCAAAAACCAGAAGAACAGGAGAATCTCAATTACCACCTTCTCTCAATTTTAATCATTTGGCTTCGATCACTCAACCACCTTTAACATTGTCCAAAACTTCCTTTTCAGTCATGCCAGACCAAATACCATACACTACCCCCTTAACTCCCTTCCTTTCTTTCAGAGTAATACACTCCACTTTCACAACCAATTTTCCCACCATCTTAGCACTGTTATATTGGTCAATATCTCTGCAACAAATTTTCAGCAATCCATTAGACAAAATCTTGGCCTGGAATCCTTTACCTATTTGGTTCTCTAATACTGCTGCCACTTTCAAAGGATTAAGGGCTCTAAATCCTCCTTCCCCTTCCTTCTGACCTTTAATTTTATACAGAACTATGAATTCATCCAATTCACCCATTTTCCTCAATTTGTTGTCCCCCATTACTTCAGGTCTTTCATTTGATGCACCCCTTTTTTGGCTACCCTTACTTCTGGAGTATTCCACAGTCTCCTACCCTCCCCCTTCAATCTCAACCCCCCCCCTCCCTTTTGCAGCCATAGGCTACAAACTAACCCTTTCCAAACTACTAGGCTCCTCCACACCAAAGTCCCCACCCACTCAATCACCAGTGAGAATCTCCCACCAGTCCTCAGCCCACCAGCCAACTCACAATCTGGGAAAACACAGGACTGAAATACGCTGAGCAATAAACAGAGAGGCAGATGATAGGTGGAGCACAATGAGAGACAGGTGGCAGCAGTACAGGTAATAATGGGAAACAGGTGAGGGACAGAGTACTCAGTGACACAGGGGCCAGGGTAGAGCAGGAGCGGGGACAGGAGCACACGGTAATACAAAAAAAACAGAATGACGGCTAGGGAGAAACGCACAAAAAGACAGAGTTCAGCTGGAGGTACTGACACCTCGTCACTCTTCCTACCTATGCTTTTGGTATATACATGGACCATGGCCTCTGGCTGTTCACCCTCCCACATACGAATACTGAGGACTCAACCCGAGATGTCCCGGACCCTCGAACCTGAGGCAACCTACCATCCTGGAATCTCTTTCTTGTCTCCAGAACATCCCTTCTATTCTCCTAACTAATGAATCCCCTATCATTACAGCTTGACTCTTCTTCCTCTTTCACTCCTGAGTCACAGAGCCAGACTCAGTGCCAGAGATCTGGTCGCTGTGACTCCCCCCACCCCCCCACCAATAGTATCCAAACCTGTTGTTGAAGGGGTTGACCAGGGGGGTACTCTGCACTTACTGTATAACCCCTTTCCCTTTCCTGACTGTCATCCACTTTCCTGTGTCCTGCACCTTGGGTGTAACTACTTCTCTATATGTCCTATCTATCACCCCCTCAGCCTCCCGAATGATCCAGAATTCATCCGCTTTCAGTTCCAACTCAATGTACATTGTTAGGAGCTGCTGTTGGATGCACTTCTCACAGGTGCAGTTATCAGGAACACTGCTGGTCTTGCCTCCCCGTATTCGGCAAGAGTAGCATTCTACCGTGTTCACTGAGCAAACATACAGAAGGAGGAATAATAAACTGCTGGGGGCAAAAACCCAAACTACAGCTTTTTTGCCTTTTCTGACTGAAGCCTCAAAATCTTCACTTGAATTCTGCCACTCCACTTGCCCCTGCCTTACTTTAATTTGCTCTTGCTGATCAATGGGGCACTGCTCGAAGCTGCAAATTGACGTGAGTTGCTGCCTTTACTACTCAATTGGTGAACGTGAGTGAACTACATGGATAACACACATCAGCGACATGCCACCCCGTTTGTGTGCAACATCCCGGTGGCCCTTCACTTCCATGTCTTCCCGTGTCTGACACGATGAGCAACATGCCACCTTGGCCACATAGTGGCTCTTCTCCTTTCAGCCTTCTCCTAATAACTTGGATCCTGCAGAATAAGACTGAAAGAAAACCCTCTCTCTCCTCAGCATTCTTTACATCCCAGAAAAAACTAAGGCAAAAACTAAAGGCAGTAGTTAGGGCAGTTGAGTGCTCCGTTTGCAGTATGTGGGAAGTCAGGGCGAGCACAATCGTCCCTGATGACACCGCCTGTAAAAGGTGCATCCGCTGCAGCTCCTGACAAACCGGGTTAGGGAACTGGAGCTGGAGCTGGATGAACTTCGGATCATTCGGGAGGCAGAGGCAGAAATAAACAGCACTTACAGGGAGATAGTCACCCCTAAGAGTCAGGAGACTTTAAATTCATCCACGCCATGTTATCTTGACTGTAAAAGAACAAAAAGCAATGCAAGCACCTAGTGCAGATAATGGACTGCCTTCATACAATAGTGTTGACAATCGCATCCTCAAAATCTTCACTTTCATTGGAAGATGATTGTCGATGGCCGGCCTGTGGTATCCAGACTGGACTTTGAGGCGAGAGGCGAAGTTGTTGCTCGAATCACCAAAGGCACAGAGAGAAACAACCACACAACGATTGTCGATATCTTCAAATTCTTTGTAGTTTTTTAAGTTGAAGTAGTGAAATTGTTTTCGTTTCAACCCCGGCCATTTGTAGCAATTCCAAGTAAGAAGCTTTAAAACCACGGCAAGCAAAAGAGTTTTGGATGAATTTTTCATCAATAAGTATCAGGGACAAATACAAAGTTTTATAGTACTGTCGTAAGATTGGAAGTGTTCTAATTTGTTTCAATTAACCAGAATCTACTGTATCTGAAGATGCTTTTTGGACTTGGTGATTTATCTGCTTTAAGTTCTGCCATTCTGTATCAATTTTAAATCTTCAGTATCCTGACAACATTGGTTATCGTAATTAATAATATATGGCAATCTAAAGTATCTATTTGTTAATGCAGCTATTCTTTCTGCCTGCATCAATAAATCTCATTTCAATCCTAAATTGACTCCACCACTTGTAATATTAGTATTCCTCGGATTGGAGTAACCTAAGTCACTGTAGATATTGGAATCTGGAGCAAAAAACAATTTACTAGGCGAATTAAGCTGGTAAACCTTAATTTGCAGCACTGGGCAAAACAAAGGGATAGGCAACGTTTTAGGTTCATCAGCGAGCATTGACTTGATCATCCAAGTTGCCTTTGAGAAAGTGGTATGAGCTGGCTCATTGAAATGCTGTAGCTTGACCTGTGGCTATACTCACAATGCTGTTAAGTTTCAGGATTTTGACCCAGTGATCATGAAGGAATGGTGATATATTTCCTAAGCAGGATGTCATGTGACACCACAACACCACCACTGTTGCTGGCAGAATCAAAAGTGGTGACAAATTGGCATATAGGAGAGCGATTAAAAATCTGGTTGAGTGGTGCCGCAACAACACCTAACTCAATATCAGCAAAACCAAGTTATTGACTGCAGGAGGAAGGAATTGGAGGTCCATGAGCCACTCCTTAGAGGATCGAGGGTGGATAGGGTCAGAAGCTTCTTGGTGTTATCATATCAGAGGAATTGTCCTGAGGCCAGAATGTAGGTACCATCACATGCCTTTACTTTCTTAGGGGTTTATGTAGAATCGGCATGTGATCAAAAACTTTGGCAAACTTCAATAGATGCATAGTGGAGAGTATGCTAACTGGTTGCATCAGAGCCTAATATGGAAACATCAATGCCTAGGAACATGAGAGTACAGAAAATGACGGATACATCCTAATTCATCACAGGCAAAGCCTTCCATACTATTCGTACATTTATGTGAAACGCTGCCACAAGAAAGCAGTGTTCATCATTCAGGACCCCCACCACTCGAGTCATGCTCTCTTCTTGCTATTAGCATTGGCCAGGATCCTTGAGCCCCCCACCAGCAGGTTTAGGAACAGTTATTATCCTACAGCCATTAGGCTCCTGAACCAGTGTGGGTAACTTCATTTACCATAGCTCTGAACTGATTATATAACCTATAGACTCACTTTCAAAGACTCTTTACAACTTCTCTCAGTGTTATTTTATTTATAGTTTGTCATCTTTTGCACATTGGTTGTTTGTAGTTTATGGTAACATATGTGCTTATTAATAAATTTAATTTTGACTTCAAACTTTGGAGTTCCACGGTTGGTGTGCCCATCCTTTTGCTTCACGTCCTTCGAGCTGGTAGAGATTGTGGTTTTGGAAGGAGCTCTCGAAGGATTTTTGATGAGTTGCTCCAGTGCATCCTATAGATAATACAAACTTCTGTTTCTGTGTGTTGCTGGTAGTGTATGTGAATGGTTCTTGATTAGTGCCTTTTCAGAGAGCTGTTACTTGCAAGTTAAGTCAGTGGCGAGGAAGGCAAATGCAGTGTTTACATTCTTTTCGATAGGACTGGAGTAGCATGTGATGCGTAGGATTTGTAAGGCATCGGTCAGGTTGCACCCAGAATATTATAAGCAACATTCGGCCTCTTATTTAAGAAAAGACATGCTGGGATTGGAGAGGGTCCAGAGAAGATTCATTAGAATAATCCCAGGAATGAAAGGGTTAACATATGAGGAGCGTTTTATAGCTCTGGGCTTGTACTTGCTGGAGTTTAGAAGAATGAGTGAGGATCTCATTGAAACCTATTGAATATTGAAAGGTCTAGATAGAGTGGATGTGGAGAGAATGTTTCTTATAGTGGGGTAGTCTAGGTCCAGAGAATGCAGCCTCAAAATAAAGGGCTGTCTCTTTAGAACAGAGCTGAGGAGGAAGTTCTTCAGTCGGAGGGAGGTGAATCTGCGTAATTCATTGCTACAGTCGATTGTGGAGGCCAAATGATTAAGTCTTTTAAGAGACTCCTGGTTAGGTACACGAAGCTTAGAAAAATAGAGGGCTGTTGGTAACCCTAGGTAATTACTAAAGTAAGTACATGTTCAGCACAGCATTGTGGGCCAAAGGACCTGTATTGTGCAATAGGTTTTCTGTGTTTCTATGTATATTTAAAGTGGAGATTGATAGGTTCATGATTAGTCAGGGCATCAAAGATTATGAGGAAAGGCAGGAGAATGCTTTTGAAAGGGATAATAAATTAGTCATGAGGGAGTAATGAAGCAGACTTGTTGGGCTGAGTACCCTAATTTTGCTCCTATGTCTTGTGGTTTAAAAAACAGAGGTGTCCCTGAGAAGATTTTTGGATTTATACTGCCTTATAGTTTAAGACAAGGGCAGGCAACTCCTATTCTCATTGCTTGAGTTTGACCAGGAACCAACATCAGATTATGCACTGGTTTTGAAAGCCAGATCTCTCTCATTATAGAAGCTTGCAGAGGCTGTTCCCGATCACATATACCCTTTCAGACACCTTGTTCCTCATGGCTGCATTCCAGAAATCAACAATAGCTCTTCCCTCAAAGCTGAGAATCTAGATTTAACAAATCCATTTGGTAGGGATATTTGACTGCAGAGCAATGTTCTGCAAAGTGCAGACATTGATGGCCATATAGATCTTCCCTCACAGTGGCCTGCAATAAATAGCATTTTCTTTTGTCTGTCGTCTTTCACGTTTTTTATTCCATTTTGTTGTAATGAACATGGAACGTCTTGACTTGCAGCATTTCTTCAGGCAGTTTTAGCCTCTGTGTTTGATGAGCCACTCACCAGAACAGTGAGTGGAATTGCAGTTCAGTGGGTTTATGCTTTGCTAGTTTGCAGCAGATCTCTGCACCTGTTTCCTGGGATTTTGGCATCTGCACTTTCGGTGTCTCCTTTGTGCTGCAGGATGCCTCTGGCTGCTGAGGAAATAGATGACCATTAAAAAACACAGATCTTAAAGCATTACTGTTATTTAAAGTAGATTTCTCTGTCAGGGACTAGCATGAATTATGTCTCAGACGAATGTGGTTAAAAATTGTAGTAGAGGGAAATGGCAGGCTTTGCTTTTGACACCATTTGAGCATGTAGAACAATGGGAAAAGAAGTTCCCTTTCTCACTCTTCAGTAAAAGAAGTCTATCTTTGTAACTCACTCAGAACCAGAACTGGTCAATCCCCTGGCACTTTTCTGCTTTAAAGTACTGATTCCTGGGACATTGTGCACACAAAATTCTCTCTCTCCTGGAGTCAGGCCTTGGAAAGGCAATAAGATTTTAACTTTGAACTTGCTGACTGGGACTCTCATACTGTAAAAGAACTATATGGGATAGAGTTTGTTGAATGTGTTCAGGAAAGTTTTCTTAATCAATACGTAGAAATCCCAATGAGAGAGTGTGTGATATTCGACTTGCTGTTAGGGAATACCCAAACTTGTGATGCAGGCGGACAAAGTGGTAAAGAAGGCATTTGGCAGGCTTGCCTTCATTGGTCAGGGCATTAGTTAGCTACACGAATTGGAACACAGATTACAGCTGTACATGACGTTGGTGAAACCATCAGGGTAATTGGTTCCTGTGCTGATGACCTTCTGTTAATCATCACTGATTCCAGGCAATTATCAGGATTTCTAATCTTTGTCTTTGACACTGGCTCCCGGCACAACTGTGAGTATGAACAAGCCTCGTTGGGGTTGTGGGTGTGTAGGGAGGACATAACCCTCAAGTTATAAAAGATGCAGATAAGATCATAAGCATGGGATTGGGTCTGAAGGTCTGAGTTATAAAGAGAGGTTGGACAGGGCTAGTATCTTTTTCCCTGGTGTTCATTTCCCTCCATAGATGATGGCTGACCTGCTGGGCTCCTCCAGCAGTTGGTGAATGTTTTATAAATGTCATTGCCTTGCTCCCTTACAGAGGTAAAGGCAGAGTGTCAGATTAGTGCTGAAGGAGTTTTGAAGGAAATTTAAGGGGAAAGTTTCTCCTCATTGTCATTTGGAACTCACTGTCAGAGGCTGTGAATCACACACAGTTTCCATGTTTAAGGAACACTGGGTGGTAATTCCATAAACATACAAACAACTATCTATCGGACAGGCAAATGAGATTGGAAAAATGGTCAGCATTGAGGTTGAGGGCTTTTCTCTGTGCTGACCCACTCCAGGAATCCATCGTCTGTCTTTTCATCAGCTGTGTCTGGGAAACATTACTACAGACCCTGCATTCCAAAATTCAAAGTAAATTTATTATCAAAATACATATATGCCACTATATACAACTCTGAGATTCATTTTCTTGTGGGAATTCACAGTAAATAGAAAGAAATATAATAGAATCAATGAAAAACTGTACACAGAGACTGACAAAAACTGTGCAAAAGGTAACAAAATTGTGCAAACACAGATAAATAGATAGATAAGTAAATATCCTGAACCTGGTGGTCTGGAACCTAAGGCTCCTGTACCTCCTTCCTAATGGCAACAGAGCATGGCCTCAATGGTGGGAGTCCTTGATGATGGATGCTGCTTTGCTGTGACAGTGGTGAGGGACTGGGCCATATCCACTATTTTTTGTAGCCTTCTCTGTTCAAGGGCATTGGTGTTTCCATACCAGGCCATGACGCAACCAGTCAATATACTCTTCACTGCACATCTACCAAAGTTTTTCAAAGTTTTGGATGATATGATGAATCTTTGAAAATTTCTAAGAAAGTAGAGGCTCTGCCATTCTTTCTTTGTAATGGCACAGGACAGGTGGTGCTAAACCCAGGACAGATCCTCTGAAATGATAGCACGCACATCGACAGTGATGAAATAATAGCACTCACATCGACAGTGATGAAATGATAGCACTCACATCGACAGTGATGAAATGATAGCACGCACATCGACAGTGATGAAATGATAGCACTCACATCGACAGTGATGAAATGATAGCACGCACATCGACAGTGATGAAATGACAGCACGCACATCGACAGTGATAAAGTGACAGCACTCACATCGACAGTGATGAAACGATAGCACTCACATCGACAGTGATGAAACGACAGCACGCACATCGACAGTGATGAAATGACAGCACGCACATCGACAGTGATGAAGTGACAGCACGCACATCGACAGTGATGAAGTGACAGCACTCACATCGACAGTGATGAACTGACAGCACTCACATCGACAGTGATGAAGTGACAGCATGCACATCGACAGTGATGAAGTGACAGCACTCACATCGACAGTGATGAAATAATAGCACTCACATTGACAGTGATGAAATGACAGCATGCACATCGACAGTGATGAAGTGACAGCACTCACATTGACAGTGATGAAATGATAGCACTGACATTGACAGTGATGAAATGATAGCATGCACATCGACAGTGATGAAATGATAGCACTCACATCGACAGTGATGAAATGACAGCACTCACATCGACAGTGATGAAATGATAGCACTCACATCGACAGTGATGAAATGATAGCTCTCACATCGACAGTGATGAAATGACAGCACTCACATTGACAGTGATGAAATGATAGCATGCACATTGACAGTGATGAAATGATAGCATGCACATTGACAGTGATGAAATGACAGCACACACATCGACAGTGATGAAATGATAGCACTCACATCGACAGTGATGAAATGACAGCATGCACATCGACAGTGATGAAGTGACAGCACTCACATCGACAGTGATGAAATAATAGCACTCACATCAACAGTGATGAAATGACAGCATGCACATTGACAGTGATGAAGTGACAGCACTCACATTGACAGTGATGAAATGATAGCACTGACATCGACAGTGATGAAATGATAGCATGCACATCGACAGTGATGAAATAATAGCACTCACATCGACAGTGATGAAATGACAGCACTCACATCGACAGTGATGAAATGATAGCACTCACATCGACAGTGATGAAATGACAGTGCTCACATCGACAGTGATGAAATGATAGCATGCACATCGACAGTGATGAAATGACAGCATTCACATCGACAGTGATGAAATGACAGCACACACATCGACAGTAATGAAATGATAGCACTCACATCGACAGTGATGAAATGATAGCACTCACATCGACAGTGATGAAATGACAGCATGCACAATGACAGTGATGAAATGCTTTGAGAGGTTGGTCATGACTAGACTGAACTGCTGCCTCAGCAAGGACCTGGACCCATTGCAATTTGCCTACTGCCACACAGCAGATGCAATCTCAATGGCTCTCCACATGGCTTTAGACCTGGAGTACACAAACACCTACGTCAGGATGCTGTTCATCAACTATAGCTCAGCATTTAATGCCATCATTCCAACAAACCTGATTGAGAAATTGCAGAACCTGGGGCTCTGTACCTCCCTCTGTAACCGGAAGACCACAGTCTGTGTGGATTGGTGATAACATATCCTCCTCGCTGATGATCAACACTGGTGCACCTCAGGGGTGTGTGCTTAGCCCACTGTTCTGCTCTCTACATACACATGACTGTGTGGCTAGGCATAGCTCAAATACCATCTATAAGTTTGCTGATGATACAACCATTGTTGGTAGAATCTCAGGTGGTGATGAGAGGGCGTACAGGAATGAGATATGCCAACTAGTGGAGTGGTGCCGTAGCAACAACCTGGCACTCAATGTCAGTAAGATGAAAGAGCTGATTGTGAACTTCAGGAAGGGTAAGACGAAGGAACACAAACCAATCCTCATAGAGGGATCAGAAGTGGAGAGAGTCAGCAGTTTCAAGTTCCTGGGTGTCAAGATCTCTGAGGATCTAACCTGGTCCCAACATACCGATGTAGTTATAAAGAAGGCAAGACAGCGGCTATACCTTATTAGGAGTTTGAAGAGATTTGGCATGTCAACAAATACACTCAAAAACTTCTATAGTTGTACCGTGGAGAGCATTCTGACAGGCTGCATCACTGTCTGGTATGGAGGGGCTACTGCACAGGACCGAAAGAAGCTGCAGGAGGTTGTAAATCTAGTCAGCTCCATCCTGGGTACTAGCCTACAAAGTACCCAGGACATCTTCAGCGAGCAGTGTCTCAGAAAGGCAGCGTCCATTATTAAGGACCTCCAGCATCCAGGACATGCCCTTTTCTCACTGTTACCATCAGGTAGGAGATACAGAAGCCTGAAGGCACACACTCAGTGATTCAGGAACAGCTTCTTCCCCTCTGCCATCCGATTCCTAAATGGACATTGAACCCTTGGACACTACCTCATTTTTTTTTGAATATACAGTATTCCTGTTTTTGCATACTTTTAAAAAATTTATTCAATATACATAATTGATTTACTTGTTTATTTATTATTTTTATTTTATTTTTTCTCTCTCTGCTAGATTATGTATTGCATGAACTACTGCTGTTAATTTCACGTCACGTGCCAGTGATAATAAACCTGACTCTGATAATGCCAAAGAACTTAAAATTGCTGACTCTCACCACCTCTGATCCCCTGATGAGGACTGGCTCATGGACCTCCTAGAGTTCCGAAAACACCGGCAGCAATCTGCAAAACAAAAAGCCTTGGTAGAGGGACAATATGCCCAACAATTTTTCTTCAGAGGTTTTGCTGAAATAGCTTGGGGAAAAAATACTCCAGAGAAGTCAGAACCAAAATGTATAACAAAGTGCTGTACAACAATGAAGTGCCGCTGAGACATAATAATAAATTCAACCTTTACAGGCTTCCCCATCCCCCAGAACTTAACTTTCTCTGAAGTGTAACTGTAAACTGGCATCTGGCAACTAACAATGGACAAATGGAGTTGAATGAAGTTACCCCCTCAACCATCAGGCTCCTGAACCAGAGTGGATAACTTCACTCACCCCATCATTGAATTTTTCTCACAACATATAGGCTTTCTTTCAAGAAATCTTCATCTCATGTTCTCAATATTTATTTATTATTTATTACTATTATTACTATTATAATTTCTTTTTTTCTTTCTTTTCGTACTCGCACAGTTTGTTATTTTTTGCACTTTGATTGTCTGTCCTGTTGTGTGTGATCTTTCATTGATTCTATTGCGTTTCATGAATTTACTGTGTACATCCCCAAGAAGATGAATCTGAGAGTTGTATGTATATGGTGATACATATGTACTTCGATCAGAAATTTATTTTGAACTTTAAACTTTAAACTTTGAAAATAAAACATAGAAATCTACAGCACATTGCAGGCTCTTCAGCCCACAACATTGTGCCAACCATGTAACCTACTCTAGAAACTGCCTAGAATTCCCCTACCACATAGCCCTCTGTTTTTCTAAGCTCCATGTACCTATCTAAGAGACCCTATTGTATCCGTTTCCACCACAGTTGCCGGCAGGCAATTGTATGTCCCACCAGTCTCTGTGTGGAAAACTTACCCCTGACATCCCCTCTGTACCTATTTCCAAGCACCTTAAAAATGTACCCCCTCATGCTAGCCATTTCAGCCCTGGGAAAAAGCCTCTGGCTATCCACACGATCAATGCCTCTCATCATTTTACACACCTCTATCAGTTCACCTCTCATCCTCCGTCACTCCAAGGAGAAAAGGTCAAGTTCACTCAACCTATTCTCATAAGGCACACTCTCCAATCCAGGCAACATCCATCTAAGTCACCTCTGCACTCTCTCTGTAGTATCCACATCTTTCCTGTAGTGAGGTGACCAGAACTGAACACAGTACTCAAAGTGGGGTCTGACCAGGGTCCTGTATAGCTGTAACATTACCTCCCAGCTCTTGAACACAATCCCACAGTTGATAAATGCCAATACACCATATGCCTTCTTAACCACTCCGTCAACCTGCATAGCAGCTTTGAATGTCCTATGGGCTCGGACCCCAAGATCCCTCTGATCCTCCACACTGCCAAGAGTCTTACCATTAATACTATATTCTGCCGTCATATTTGACCTACCAAAATGAACCACCTCTCATTTATCTGGGTTGAACTCCATCTGCCACTTCTCAACCAAGTTCTGCATCCTACTGATATAGTCATAGTCATACTTTATTGATCCCGGGGGAAATTGGTTATCCTGCTGTAACTTCTGACAACCCTCCAGACTCTCCACAACACCCCCAACTTTGTGTCATCAGGAAACTTACTAACCCACCCTTCTACTTCCTCATCCAGGTCATTTATAAAAATCACAAAGAGGAGGAGTCCCAGAACAGATCCCTGCGGGATACCACTGGTCACTGACCTCCATGCAGAATGTGAATCATCTACAACCACTCTTCGCCTCCTGTGGGCAAGCCAATTCTGGCTCCACAAAGCAAAGTCCCCTTGGATCCCATGCCTCATTACTTTCTGAATGAGCCTCACATGGAGAACCTTATCAAATGCCTTACTGAAATCCATATATACCGCATCCGCTGCCCTACCTTCAATGTGTTTTGTTTCATCCTCAAAGAATTCAATCAGGTTCGTAAGGCACCACCTGCCCTTGACAAAGCCATGCTGACTATCCCTAATCAGATTATGTCTCTCCAAATGCTCATCAATCCTGCCTCTCAGGATCTTCTCCAAAAACTTGCCCACCACTGAAGTAAGACTCACTTTGATCTAATCTGCAAAAATGATTAAAATCCATGAGGGTCCTTTTTCACTAAATTTCAAACACAGTTATTTTTTCCTTTATTATCTGTGTATTCATTTGAGCAGGAAGCAAGGGGACGTAATTCAAAGTGCAGTCAGTAAACTGTATTAACGCTCAGAATTCCAGCCTCTTTTGTTTGGCATCTTTAAATCTTCCTAAATCCAATCGTAAACCAAAGCCCCATGTTATTTAGTGGCCAATATTTTCATTGAATATGAGATCAATCAATACAATGTGTAACATTCAGTTGGTTAAATTGTGTCTATCAGCAATGAAGATGAGACGTTGGTGGTTTTTGTTTTATTTGCGGTGTGTGTATTTTGCTAAATGGCTTTGTCACTGCTCGTATCATCAGCAGCGGTTGTTGTGTGTCTGCTGCTCATTATTCACACAATGTCTAGCTTTTGGCTACTAGATTTCCCTGGAGTATTCATTGTGATGGAGAGTAATTGGCTGAAAATATAGACTGAAAGTTAACATTCCACGCTTCTATTAATACAAACTGAGCCAATTTCCCTCAGACAGGAGTCTTTTCTCTCAGCAATGTGTTAAATTGGAGGAAGAACAATGGAACAGGCAAGAACTGGTCATTTAGGAGCATGTGAGGGAGGGCAGAATTATTTCTTAAACTGGCAAAGTGACAGGAGGTGCTTGATTGTGAATAATTATAATATTGTGTTACAGTAATTCAAAGTTTAAACCTCAAAGTTCAACGTATTATTTAAGTACATATGTTACCATATAAAACACTGAGATTAGTTTTCTTTGTGGGCATTCACAGTAAATACAAAGAACCAGATAAACAAAACAAAATAATAACAATAATTAAATAAGCAATAAATGTTGAGAACATGAGAAGAAGAGTTCTTGAAAATGAGTCCATAGGCTAGTGGAGAATATGTTGACTGGTAGCATCAGAGCCTGGAATGGAAACGCCAATACCCTTGAAAAGAAAATCCTACAAAAAATAGTGGATATGGTCTTGTCCATCATGGGTAAAGCCGTTTGAACAACTGAGCACATCTACATGAAACACAGTTGCAGGAAAGCACCATCCACCATCAGCAACCCCCTATCATCAGGACCTGCTCTCGTCTCACTGCGATCATCAAGAAGAAGGTACAGAAGCCTCAGAACTCACACCTCCAGGTTCAGGAACACTTATTACCCCTCACTATCAGGCTCTTGAGCAAAAGGGGATAACGTCACTCAATTTCACTTGCCTTAACACTGAAATGTTCCCACAACCTACTGATGCACTTTCTTCCTTTTTCAATATTTTTATTGATATTATATAAATTACATGAATACAAATACAAAATTTATAAGAATACAAGTAAATAATACAAATTACATTACATTTAAATCACAGTAATATGATCACAGTATCCCATATTCCAGATCGATCATGTATAAAAGAAGATTGAATTATGAAATGAAATAGAATAATTCTGATGCACTTTCAGGTACTCTTTATCTGGTGTTCTCAATATGTTGTTGCTTAGTTATTTATTCTCATTGTTACCTCTTTGCGTATTTGCCCAGCTTGCTGCCTTCTGCACTCCGGTTAAACTCCCCAGTTGGGCATCTTTTATTGATTCTGTTATACAGTAATTGTTATTATTATATACATTTGTTGACTATGACAAGAAAATTAGTCACAGGGTCGTGTACGGTAACATATATGTACACATACTTTACACATAAAGTAAAGTTAAAATTTCCTTTGAACTATGATCTTTGAAGTTTCTTACTAGAAAGAATGGTGGCTTAAAGCCACGGACACAAGATGGTCATGAACACTATGACATCAGTTTACATGATGGGCGGCTTTGAAGGAAATAGATGTTTGACGTGAAATGTGGACCAGGTAGAGAAGTGTTGAAGGTGAAGCATGATATGGTGCACGTAGAGGAGTGTTGAGGTAATTCGGATAGAGGAGAGTTGACGGTGAGATGTGAAATGTGGACTAGGTAGAGGAGTGCTTTGAGTGAGTTGAGAAATGTGGAGTAAGTAGAGTAGTGTGAAGGTGAGATGAAAAATCTGGAGCAAGTAGAAAACTATTGAAGGTGAGGTGTGAAATGTGGAGCAGGTAGAGGATTGTTTAACAGAGTTCAGTTGATATTTCAAGCCAACCCTTCAGCAGGACTAGAGAAAAGAAATGAGGAGTCAGAGTTGGAAGCAAGGGTCTCAGCTATCCCTGCCTGTTTGTCAGCCATGTCAACCACCACCCCCCCCCCCAACTTTTCCTATGCTACATCAACAACTACATTAGTGCTGCTTCCTGCACCCATGCCAAGCTCGGTGACTTCATCAACTTTGCCTCCAACTCCCCCCCTCCGTCCTCAAATTTTTCTGCTCCATTTCTGCCACCTCTCTCCCCTGTCTCAATTTCTCTCTGTCCCTATGTCTCGAGACACCTTATCCACTGATATCTATTATAAATCCACGGACTCACACAGCTACCTGGAGTATACCTCTCTCCACCCTTTTATTTGTAAAAATGTCACCCCCTTCTCTCAAATCCTCCGTCTCCGCCACACTTGCTCTCAAGATGAGGCTTTTCATTCCAGAATGAAGGAGCTGTCCTCTTTCTTCAAAGGACAGGGCTTACCTTTCTCCACCATCAACGCTGCCCTCAACTGCATCTCTTCCATTCCATGCACGTCTGTTCTTACCCCATCCTCCCGCCACCCTACCAGGGAAAGAGTTCCTCTTGTCCTCACCTACTACCCCACCAGCCTACACATTCCATACATAATTCTCTGGAACTTCTGCCATCTCCAACAGGACCCCAGCACCAAGCACATCTTGCCCTCGTCCCGCACTTTCTGCTTTCTGCAGGGATCACTCCCTATACGACTCCTTTTGTCTATTCGCCTCTCCTCACTGATCTCCCTCCTGGCACTTATCCTTGCAAGCAGAACAAGTGCTACACCTCCCCCTACACCTCCTCCCTCACTACCATTCAGGGCTCCAAACAGTCCTTCCAGGTGAGCCAGCACTTCATCCGTGAGTCTTTTGGGGACATTACTGTATCCGGTGCTCCCAGTGTGGCCTCTTGTATATTGGTGAGACCCGATGTAAGTGAGAGACCGCTTCGCCGAGTACCTACTTTCCGTCCACCAGAAAAAGCGGGACCTCCCAGTGGCCACCCATTTTAATTGAACTTCCGATTCCCATTCCGATATGTCAATCCATGGCCTCCTCTACAGTCACGATGAGGCCACACTCAGGTTGGAAGAACAACACCTTATATTCTGTTTGGGTAGCCTCCAACCTGATGGCATGAACATTGATTTCTTGAACTGCCAGTAATGTTCCCCCCTCACCATTCCCCATCCCCTTTTCCCTCTCTCAGCTTATCTCCTTACCTGCCCATCACCCTCCTCCGGTGCTCTTCCCCCTTTTCTTTCTTCCCCGGCCTTCTGTCCTCTCCAATTAGATACCCCCTTCTCCAGCCCTGGATCTCTTTCACTAATCAACCCCCAGCTCTTTACTTCCCCCCTCCCGGTTTCACCTTCACCTTGTGTTTCTCCCACCCCCTCCCCCAGCTTTTAAATCTACTCCTCATCTTTTTTTCTCCGGTCCTGCTGAAGGGTCTCGGTCCAAAACACTGTACTCTTCTCCACAGATGCTGCCTGGCCTGCTGCGTTCCTGTGTGTGCGGCTTGGACTTCCAGCTTCTGCAGATTTTCTCTTGTTTGTGAGACAGCTGTTGAAGGTGAGATTTGAAAGATGAAGTCAGTAAAGAAGTGATGAAGATAGAGTGTGAAATTTGGACTGGGTAGAGGGGTGCTGAAAATGAGGAGTGAAATGTACAGAAGGTAGAGGAAAGTTGAAGGTGAGCTGTGAAAAGGGAAGCAAGTAGAGGATTGTTGAGGTGAGGTAGACCAGGTAATGCAGAGTTGAAGGTGAGTGTGCGATGTGGACCAGGTAGAGGAGAGTTGAAGGATAGCTGTCAAATGTGGAGAAGGTAGAGAAGTGTGAAATGTAGTGCAGGTCGAGGACTGTTGACAGTGAGGCATGAAGGAGTAGTTATGGGAGTGTTGAAGGTGAGGTGGGAAATTTTTGAGCAAGCAAGGAGCTTTGACGGTGACATGTGAAATGTGTGAAAAATGAGTGTTGAGGTGGGGCGTGAAATATGGTGTAGATAAGTAAGTGTTGAGGTGAGCTGGAGAACTTAAAACAGCGTTGAAGGCAAGTTGTGAAATGTGGACCAGCTAGAGGAGATTAGAAGGCGTGGTGTGAAATGTGGAGCAGGCAGAATGGTGTTGCAGGTGAGCTGTGATACGTAGTGCAGGTAGAGTTGTTTTGAAGGTGAAGTGTGAAATGTGGAGCAGGTAGAGGGCTGTTGATGTGAGGTGTGAAATGCGGACCATGTGGAGGAGTGTTAAAGGTCAGGTGTTAAATGAAGAGCAGATAGAGAAATGTTAAAGGTGAGGTGTGAAATGTAGATCAGGTAGAAGAGTCTTGAAAGTGAGGTGTGGAATGTGGAGCAGGTTTAGGAGTCTTGAAGGTGTAGTGAGAAGTGTGGAGCAGGTAGAGAAGTGTTGAGGTGAGATGAACCATATAAAGCAGAGTTGAAGATGAAGTTTGAAACGTGAGCCTCATAGAGTAGATTTGAAAGTGAGGTTTGAAACATGGATTAGATTAGATTATGAGGACACGCAGTCCTCTTTTATTGTCATTTCGTAATACATGCATTAAGAAATGATACAATATTTCCTCCGGTGTCATATCACAAAACACAGGACAGACCAAGACTGAAAAAACTGACAAAACCACATAATTATAACATATAGTTACAACAGTGCAACAATACCATAACTTGATGAAGAAGTCCATGAGCACAGTAAAGTTCAAAGTCTCTCAAATGTCCCACGTCTCACGCAGACGGGAGAAGGAAAAAAAACTCTCCCTGCCATGCCGACCACAATCTGACTCTGAGTCATCTGAAAACTTCGAGCTCTGATCAGCTCTCCGACACCAAGTACTGAGCGCCATCTCTGCCCGAACGATTCGACCTCCTTCTCGGTCGCCAAAAGCAGGCAAGGCCGGGGATTTTGAGGCCTACACTCCAAAAGATTCCCGACCACACAGTAACGACAGCAGCGAACGAGCGTTTCATAAATCTCTCCAGATGTTCCTCTGTGCTTTCACGCCCCTCTCCAGGTGTGAAGGTAGAATTAGAAAATAAGACATGGGCAGTATTACCCCATCAAGTCCGCTCTGCCATTTCATCATGGCTGATCCCAGATCCCATTCAACCCCATACTCCTGTCCTCTCACCATATCCCTTGATGTCCCAACCAATCATGAATCTTTCAACAATCGCTTTAAATATACGCATGGACTTGGCCTCCACAGCAGTCTGTAGCAGACCATTCCAGTAAGTCACTACTCTCTGGCTAAAAAAAAACCTCCTTAAAATCTGTTCTGAAAGGTTACTGCTCAATTTTTAGGTTGTGCCCTTTAGTTATAGATACCCATAACAGAGGAAACATTCTCGCCGCATCCATCCTATCTCGCCTTTTCAACGTTCGGTAAGTTTCAATGAGATCTCGCCATATTCTTCTACAGGCCTAAAGCCACCAAATGCTCCGCAGATGTTCCCTTCATTCTTGGAATCATCCTCATGAAGCTCCTCTGGACTCTATCCCATGACAATACACCCTTTCTGAGATAAGGGACCCAATACTTCTGGTGTGGCCTGAGTAGTTGTGTTGAGGTGGTGTGTATGATGTGGAGCAGGTAGAGGAATTTTGATGGGAAACTATGAAATGTAGATCATGTGGTGGTGTCTGGAAGGTAAGGTGTGAAATGTGGGGCAGATTGAGGAGTCTTGAATGTGGTGTGAAGTTTAGAACAGGTCAAGGTGTGTTTGAGGTTAGGTGTGCAAAGTGGACCATGTAGAGGAGTGTTGAAGCTCAGATGTTGAATGCGGGTTGAAGCTGAGGTGTGAAATGTGGCCCAAGTGGAGCAGTGTTGACGGTGAGATGTGAAATGTGGAGAATGTAGAAGGGGTTTGCTGTCAGGTGGACCAGGTAGATTAGTGTAGAAGGTGAGGTGTGAGTTGTGAAACGTAGAGTATGCAGGGGAGTGTTGAAGGTGAACAGTGAATTCTAGATCAGTTTAAGGAGTGTTGAAGGTGTGGTGTGATAGGTAGTGCAGGTTGAGGAGTGTTGAAGGCCAGGTGTGAAATGCAGATAACGTACTGGAGTGTTGAAGGTGAGGTTCGAAATATTTGAGCAGGGAGAGAAGTGTGGAGCAGGTAGAGGAGTGTTGAGGTGAGGTGTGAAATATGGTGCAGGTAAAGGAGTGCTGAGTTAGGGCAAACCAGGTAAAGCAGAGTTGAATGTGAGGTTTGAAACTTGGACCAGGTGGGAGAGATTTGAAGTTGAGATGTGAAATGCAGAGCAGGGAGAACAGTTGAAGGTGAGGTGTGAGTGGCACAAGTAGAGGGTTATTGAAGCGAGGTGCACCAGGTAGAGGAGAGCTGAAGGTGAGCTGTCAAATGTGGAGGTGGAAGAGGAATGTTGAAGCTGAGGTGTGAAATGTAGAACAGGTAGGGGAGTATTTAGGTAAGGTGTGAAAGGTGGTAGATGTATATTGAGATGAGGTATGTAAATGAAATGTAGAGTAGATCGTTGAGGTGTGAAATAGGGACAAGATAGATGATGTTGAAGGTGAGGTGTGAAATGTGGACCAAATAGAGGGGTGTTAAAATTGAGTTCTGAAATGTAGAGCAGGTAGAGGTGTGAAACATGGACCAGGTAGAGGAGTGTTGAAGGGGAGGCATGAGAAAGGGTGTAGGTAGAGGATTGTTGAGGTAAAGTGTGCAATGTGGAGAAGGTAGAGGAGTTTTGAAGATGTGGTGTGAAACGAAAACAGGTGGGTGATGTGGGTGATCTATGATATGCAGTACAGGTAGAAGTATATTGAGGGTGAGGTGTGAAATGTGAACATTGCAGAGGAGTGTTGAAGGACAGGTGTGAAATGTAGATCAGGTGAGATGTGAAATGTGGAGCAGGTAGTGGAGTGATGCCAGTGAGGTGTGAAATGTCGTGCAGGTAGAGATGTGTTGAAGTGAGCTGTGGAATGTGGACCTATCACCCGGTGCGGATATGGCCCAAGTGCGGAGCGAGAGACACTGAAGCAGGTCGATAGTTCACAGACATTAATGCAAACAATGTTAAAGAAACAGAGAAACATAGAAACCCTATAGCACAATGCAGGCCCTTCAGCCCACAATGCTGTGCCGAACATGTACTTACTTTAGAAATATTCTAGGGTTACCCATAGCCCTCTATTTTTCTAAGCTCCATGTACGTATCCAGGAGTCCCTTAAAAGACCCTATTGTATCCGCCTCCACTACCGTCGCCGGCAGCCCATTCCACACACTCACCACTCTCTGTGTAAAAAAACTTAACCCTGACATCTCCTCTGTACCAACTTCCAAACACCTTAAAACTGTGCCCTCTAATGTTAGCCTGGAAACTTACCCAACTTGGTGCTTTCCAAAAGCTCCAGCACATCCTCTTTCTTATTGTCTATATGCTCAAGCTTTTCAATCCGCTGTAAATCATCCCTATAATCGCCGAGATCCTTTTCTGTAGTGAATACTGAAGCAAAGTATTTATTAAGTACCTCTGCTATCTCCTCCGGTTCCATACACACTTTTCCACTGTCACACTTGATTGGTCCTATTCTCTCACATCTTATCCTCTTGTTCTTCACATACTTGTAGAATGCTTTGGGGTTTTCCTTAATCTTGCCTGCCAAGTCCTTCACATGGTCCCTTCTGGCTCTCCTAATTTCATTCTTAAGCTCCTTCCTGTTAGCCTTATAATCTTCTAGATCTCTATCACTACCTAGTTTTTTGAACCTTTCATAAGCTTTTCTTTTCTTCTTGACTAGATTTTCAATAGCCTTTGTACACCACAGTTCCTGTACCTTACCATCCTTTCCCTGTCTCATTGGAACATATCTGTGCAGAACTCCACACAAATATCCCCTGAACATTTGCCACATTTCTTCCGTACATTTCCCTGAGAACATATGTTCCCAATTTATGCCTCCAAGTTCCTGCCTGATTGCTTCATGTTTCCCCTTACTGCAATTAAATGATTTCCTAACTTGTCTGTTCCCATCCCTCTCCAATGCTATGGTAAAGGAGATAGAATTGTGATCACTATCTCCAAAATGCTCTCCCACTGAGAGACCTGACTCCTGACCAGGTTCATTTCACAATACCAGATCAAGTACAGCTTCTCCTCTTGTAGGCTTATCTACATATTGTGTCAAGAAACCTTCCTGAACATACTTAACAAACTCCACCCCATCTAAACCCCTCGCTCTAGGGAGATGCCAATCAATATTTGGGAAATTAAAATCTCCCTCCACAACAACCCTGTTATTATTACTCTTTCCCAGAATCTGTTTCCCTATCTGCTCCTCTATGTCTCTGTTACTATTGGGTGGTCTATAAAAAAACCAGTGGAGTTATTGACCCCTTCCTGTTCCTAACTTCCACCCACAGAGACTCCATAGACAACCCTTCCATGACTTCCTCCTTTTCTGCAGCCGTGGCACTATCTCTGATCAATAGTGCCACACCTGACCTCTTTTGTCTCCCTCCCTGTCCTTTCTGAAACATCTAATGCCTGCACTCGAAGCAACCATTCCTGCCTCTGCACCATTCAAGTCTCTGTGATGGCCACAACATCATAACTCCAAGTGCTGATCCACGCTCTAAGCTCATCCGCTTTATTCACAGTACTCCTCGCATTAAAGACACATCTCAAACCATCGGTCTGAGCGCCTCCCTTCTCTATCACCTGCCTATCCTCCCTCACACACTGTCTCCAAGCTTTCTCTATTTGTGAGCCAACCTCCCTTTCCTCCGTCACTTCTGTTCGGTTCCCAACCCCCAGCAATTCTAGTTTAACCTCTCCCCAGTAGCCTTAGCAAACCTTCCCGCCAGGATATTGGTCCCCCTCGGATTCAAGTGCAACCCGTCCTTTTTGTACAGGTCACACCTGTCCCAAAAGAGTCCCAATGATCCAGAAATATGGATCCCTGCCCCCTGCTCCAATCCCTCAGCCACACATTTATCCTCCACCTCACTCTATTCCTATACTCACTGTCGCGTGGCACAGGCAATATTCCCAAGATTACTACCCTTGAGGTCTTGCTTCTCAACTTCCTTCCGAAGTCCCTGCAGTCTCCTCCCTTTTCCTACTTATGTAGTTGGTAGGAATATGTACCACGACCTCTGGCTGTTCACCTTCCCACTTCAGGATATCGTGGATGTGATCAGAAACGTCCCAGACCCTGGCACCTGGGTGGCAAACTACCATTCGCATTCTTTCCTGCATTCACAGAATCACCTGAATGACCCCTATCTATAGAGTCCCCTATTACTGCTACCTTCTTCCTTTCCCTACCCTTCTGAGCCACAGGGCCAGACTCTGTCCCAGGTATGCCCTCTCTCCCAACAACACTCAAACAGGAGTCCTTTTTGTTAAGAGGGACAGCCACAGATGTACTCTCTAGTGTCTGACTCTTGCCCTTCCCTCCTCCTAAAGGGAAAAGAAAACAATAAACAATAGGCCAAACAGGGCCATTAACTAAAACTCTCAAATGGAAAACGGGGTGAGAGTGTTGAGGTGAGGAGTGAAACATGGTGCAGGTGGAGGAGATGTGAAGTGAGGTGAATCTGGTAAATCAGAGCTGAAGGTAAGCTGTGAAGTGTAGAACTGGTAATAAAATGCTGAAGTTGAGCTGAGCAGCGTGGAACAGATCGAGGAGTTTTGCAGCTGAGGTGTGAAATGTGCAGGTGGCGTAGTGTTAAGGTGAGTCCTAAAATTTAGAGCAGATAGAGGAGTGTTGAAGGTGAGGTGCAAAATTTTTGAGAAGACAGAGGAGTTTTGAAGGTGAGGTGTGAAATATGGAACAGGTAGATGGATGAGGCAGGTAAGGTGTGAAATATTGCACAAGTAGATGAGTGTTGAAGCTGAGGTATGAAATGTGAACCAGATAGAGGAGTCTTATAGGTGAGATGTGAAACATGCTACAGGTAGAGGAGTGTTTAATGATAGATGAGAAATGCAGATAGGTAGAGGAGGGTTGAAGGTGAGATGGAAATATGGTGCAGGTAGGTGAGTGTTGAGGTGAAAGAGAACAGGTAAAAGAGTGTTGAGGTGAGATATGAAATCTAAAACAGGTAGAGGAGTGTTGAGGTGAGATAGAACAGGTAAAGGAGTGTTGAAGGTGAGATATGAAATCTAAAATGGGTAGAGGAGTGTTGAAGGTGAGTTGAAATGTGGACCAGATAGAGGAGTGTTGAAGGTGAGGTGTAAAACATGGTTCAGGTAGAGGAGTTTTGAGGTAAAGTGTGAAAAGTATAGAAAGTACAGGGGTGTTGAAGATGAGATCTGAAATGTGGAGCAGGTGTTGAAGGTGACATGTGAAATGTGGACCAGGTAGATGTGTGTTTAGGTAAGGTGTGAAACACCTGGAAGGTAGAGGAGTGTTGAAGGTGAGATGTGAAATGTAGAGGAGATATGATGGTGATGTGAAAAATGTGGAGCAGGAGAGAATTGCTGGTGTAAGGTGAACCAGTTAGAGTAGATTTGAAGGTGAGGTGTGAAACATGGAGCAGGTAGAGGGGCAGTGAAATTGTGGTGTGAAAACTGGACTTTGTGAAGGACTGTTGAATGTGAGGGTGAAATATAGTGCTGGCTGAGGAGAGTTGAAGGTGTGGCGTGAAAATATGAGCAAGTAGGGAATGTTGAAGGTGAGATGTGTAATGTGGAATAGGTAGAGGTGTGTTGCAGTTGAGGTGTGAAATGTAGTCCAGTTAGAGGAGTGTTCAATGAGAGCTGTGAAATGTGGAGTAGTTAGAGGAATGTTGAAGGTGAGATATAAATTGTAGAGAAGATGGGATAATGTTGAGAGTGGAGTAATGCTGAAAGTGGGGTAATGTTGAAGATGGGGTAATGATGGGGTAATGTTGAAGGTGGGTAATGTTGAAAGTGGAGTAATGTTGAAGGTGGGTAATGTTGAAAGTGGAGTAATGTTGAAGATGGAGTAATGTTGAAAATGGGGTAATATTGAAGGCGGGGTAATGTTGAAGGTGAGTAATGTTGAAAGTGGGGTAACAATGAAGATGGGGTAATGTTGAAGATGGCGTAATGTTGAAGGTGGGTAATGTTGAAGATGGGGTAATGATGGGGTAATGTTGAAGGTGGGTAATGTTGAAAGTAGAGTAATGTTGAAGATGGAGTAATGTTGAAGATGGGGTAATATTGAAGGTGGGGTAATGTTGAAGGTGAGTAATGTTGAAAGTGGGGTAACAATGAAGATGGGGTAATGTTGAAGGTGGGTAATGTCAAAGATGGGGTAATGTTGAAGATGGGGTAATGTTGAAGATGGGGTAATGTTGAAGGTGGGGTAATGTTGAAGATGGGGTAATGTTGAAGGTGGGTAATGTTGAAGGTGGAGTAATGTTGAAGGTGGGTAATGTTGAAGGTGGAGTAATGTTGAAGGTGGGTAATGTTGAAGGTGGGGTAATGTTGAAGGTGAGTAATGTTGAAAGTGGGGTAACAATGAAGATGGGGTAATGTTGAAGGTGGGTAATGTCAAAGATGGGGTAATGTTGAAGATGGGGTAATGTTGAAGGTGGGGTAATGTTGAAGGTGGGGTAATGTTGAAGATGGGGTAATGTTGAAGGTGGGTAATGTTGAAGGTGGAGTAATGTTGATGGGGTAATGTTGAAGATGGGGTAATGTTGAAGGTGGGTAATGTTGAAGGTGGAGTAATGTTGAAGGTGGATAATGTTGAAGGTGGGTAATGTTGAAGGTGGGTAATGTTGAAGGTGGAGTAATGTTGAAGGTGGGTAATGCTGAAGATGGGTAATGTTGAAGGTGGGTAATGTTGAAGATGGGTAATGTTGAAGGTGGGTAATGTTGAAGGTGGAGTAATGTTGACAGTGGGGTAATGATGAAGATGGGGTAATGTTGAAGGTGGGGTAATGTTGAAGATGGGGTAATGTTGAAGGTGGGTAATGTTGAAGGTGGGGTAATGTTGAAGATGGGTAATGTTGAAGGTGGGTAATGTTGAAGATGGGGTAATGATGATAGGGTAATATTGAAGGTGGGGTAATGTTGAAGGTGAGTAATGTTGACAGTGGGGTAATGATGAAGATGGGGTAATGTTGAAGGTGGGTAATGTGGAAGATGGAGTAATGTTGAAAGTGGGTAATGTTGAAAGTGAGTAATGTTGAAGATGGGGTAATGATGATGGGGTAATATTGAAGGTGGGGTAATGTTGAAGGTAGGTAATGTTGAAAGTGGGGTAATGATGAAAATGGGGTAATGTTGAAGGTGGGTAATGTTGAAGCTGGGGTAATGTTGAAGATGGGGTGTGCTTGTTACATACACTTGTTAGGGTGCATTCTCCAGTTACCTTATAAGATAACCGTAGCCTTCAGCCAGGAGCAGATGTCATCAGGTGGTTCCCAACCTTCACAGAGTGTTTCAACCCTTAACTACAACACCCTCCAGTTGGTGGGCTGGCAGTGGTGGCCAAATCACTGCCCATCTGCTCCTGGCTTCCAGCTTCCCTCCTCTCACCTACTCCAAGTCCAACAAGAGGCTCGTTCTGCCTCTTCCCCCATCCTACGAGCTGCTTGTTTTTTGCTCCTTTCGTCCAGGCCCAGATCTGACAACAACCGCTATGCTGATTTGGCTGGAAAACCTCTGCAGCCGATCTCCACAGGGAACAACCATGCCTGCCATCCCTTGTCTTTACACTCCTGCACTAAGGGAGGGTACTTCAAGGCCTTTCTCTCGTGGGCCTCTTCCCATCCCTCCTCCCACGTCACAGTCAGCTCAACCACAATTATTTTCTTGTCTTCGGTTGACCACAGTACAATGTCCAGGCGTAGGGTTGTGTACACCACATCCGGGAACTGCAACTTCCTTCCCACATCGACCCTCATCTCCCAGGACCTGGCCATTAGCAGCAGATTGCCTGCTCCACAGCTGTGTTGGCTGCCCACTTGCGCCTAGATCTGGCTGTAACACCAGCTTGCTTTATCAAGACGTCATTGGAATCTCTCAAGCATAATAAGGCTCTGCATTTTGCCACCTTGAATTCCTCCACAACAGATGACAGGGGAAGCTGCAGTTGCCCAGAACGAATGTAGAGGCCCACTGAAGAGAAGCCTGGGGGAACTCCCAACCATCTCAGCAGGTGCTTGTTGGTTTTCCTCTCGATGCCCTCTACGGCAGTCATGGGGAACTCATAAAGTGTGAAGAGCCAGAGAAGCCTGGGCAGAATGCTGTATTGGTACAGCCAGGTCTTGAATTTACCGGGAAGTCCGGATTTGTCGATTTTCTTCAGCC
Source organism: Mobula hypostoma (assembly GCF_963921235.1). NCBI lineage: Eukaryota > Metazoa > Chordata > Chondrichthyes > Myliobatiformes > Myliobatidae > Mobula > Mobula hypostoma. Next base: position 944,858 of record NC_086112.1, read on the forward strand.
ATTCGTCTGTCTGTTTCACAGCATTGGTGACATTGGCCACATCTGGGGTAATATTGAAACTGGGTAATGTGGAAGGTGGAGTAATGCTGAAGATGGGGTAATGTTGGAGATGGGGTAATTTTGAAGATGAGGTGTGCATTATAGAGCAGGTAAAGAAGTGATACATGTGAGGTGTGAAATGCAGTGAAGCTAGAGGATTGTTGAAGGCGAGGTGTGAAATGTGGACCATTTTGCGGAGTGTTGAAGGTGAGAGTGAGAGTGTGGAGCAGAGCATTTAAGCTGATGTGTGAAATTTGGAGCAGGTATAACAGTATTGAGCTGAGATGAACCAGGTGGAGGACAGTTGAAGGTCTGGTGTGAAAAGTGGACAAGGTAAAGGAGGGTTAAAGTTGAGGTGTGACTTGTAGAGCAGGTAGAGGAGTGTTGAAGGTGAAATGTGAAATTTGGAGCAGATAGAGGAGAGTTGAAGGTGGAATGTGAATGCAGAGGAGTTTTGAAAGTGAGGTGTGAATTGTTGAGCAGATAGAGCAGTGTTGACGGTGAGGTGTGAAATGTGAAGAAGGTAGGGGAATTCTGAAGGTGAGGGTTGAAATGTAGCATATATAACAGTATCGAGTTGAGGTGGACCAGACAGAATGGTGTTGAATGTGAGGTGTAAAAAGGTTAGGAGGGTTGAAGGTGAGATGTAAATTGTGAACCAGATATAAGAGTGTTGAAGGTGAGGTGCGAAATGTGTAGCAGGCAGAGGAATGTTGAAGGTGAAGTGTGCAATGTGGAGTCGGTAGAGGAGTGTTGAGGTGAGGTGTGAAATATAGCACAGGTAGAGGAGTGTTGAGGTGATGTGTGAAATGTAGTGCAGGTAGAGGAGTGTTGAAGGTGAGGTGTGAAATATAGAGTAGATAGAGGAATATTGAAGGTGAGGTGTGATTTTAGAGCGTGTAAATGAGTATTGAAGGTGAGGCATGAAATGTAGACAAGGCAGAGGGTGGTTGAAGGTGAGGTGTGAAATGTAGAGCAGATGGATAAGTATTGAAAATGAGATGTGAAATACGGACCAGGTACAGGAGAGTTGAAGATCAGGTGTGGAATATGGAGCAGGTACTAGAGAGTTGAAGATGGTGTGAAATGTGAGGCATTGAAGATGAGGTGTGAAATGCAGAGCAAGTAGAGGAACGCTGAAGGTGAGATTTGACTCTTAAATCTGTCAGAGGATTGTTGAAGGTGAGGAGTGAAATGAGGACAGATAGAGAGGTGTTGAAGGTCAGCTGTGATATATGGACCAGGTAGAAGAGTTCTGAAGGTGATGTATAAAATTGCAGATAAGAGAGTTGAAGGTGAGGTGTAAAAGATGGTGGAGGTAGAGGCGTTCTGAGGTGAGGTGTGCAATGTGGAGAAGTTAGAGGAGCACTGAAGGTGAGGTGTGAATGCTGGTCACAGGCACCAACTCTATCTGCAATTTCTTTTCAAATTAACTTTGTCTCCAAGTGCATGTAGCATCACTAAAAAACGTAAAACATTAACATTAATGAAAATAGACTTTGATAGAAAATGGTCACTTGGACAAAGTCGAATGATGATTATAATGACACACCACACCGCCTCTTTGGAAATTTTACATGACTTTGCTAGTTATTGTTCTATTGAAGATGGAAAATGATGCCCTGTAGATATCCCAGGGGGGAGCCCTTTCACATTAGGTACATTAGTAATGGAATTAAATAATCTTAGCACCTGCATCATAATTACTATAATGTCTAATTAATGTGACAAGCTTGACATTTGGTTTAATTTAAGTAGAGAACATGGGAAGAATAAAAGGAATTAGCTCACTGAGGCTCACACACAAACTGACTCAGGGCTCCATTGTAAAGTGTGTGAAGTTTCAATGTTACTGTGAAAAGCCAGCCACTGAGTCTGTAATGAACGAACATTTAATATAAAAGTATCTTACACCCTCGTGATTACAATCTCATACAATTCCACATCAAAGTTGAAGAGTTTATTGTCATATGCACAAATACATCTATGCACAGGTGCAATGAAAACTTCTTTGCAGTAACATCTCAGGCACAGAACAGCATTCACAAGAAAAACAGAAATTTATCCTAAATCATACACAATTTTTTCAACAAAGAACACAATCAGAACAAAAAAAAGTCTCTTTTAGTGTTAAGTAATTGAAGTGCTCGTAGTATTACTTACTGAGGTAGTGCCGAGAATTGTGCTAGTTTGTTCAAAACTGAATGACTGAAGGGAAATAGTTGTTCCTGTACACACATTTCAAAGTTTTGCAAAATTGCTTGAACAATTGAAAAGTCTTGCTGAGAAGTTCTTCTCTGTTGGTAATACTAATCTTGTGCCAGAGAGGCAACTGTGGTGAGGGCAATGATGAGGGTGAAAGGTCATGGATATCTTTCCCCCATGGTGGGAAGGTCTAAAACTACAGGGCATCTGCTTAATAGGGAGAGATTTTCAAGGACTGGAGAGGCAATTTTTTCACACAGTGGACTACGGAGATGCGGAATGAACTGCCTGAGGGAGTGGGGGAAGCAGGTGCAATGTTTGAAAAACATTTGGACTAGAACATGAATAAGAAAGGTTTAGAGGGATATGGGCTGAACACAGGTACATCCGACTAGCTAAGTCATGCATCTTGGTTGCCATGGCGAAGTTGTGCTGATGGGCTTGTATTCCTACTGTATAAATCTATGGTTCTATGATTCTAATGCATGTGACGTATTTGGTATGTCAAAGCCCTTTTGATAACGTCCAAGACAGTAGTTTATTCAACAAGATTTTCCTGTTTCTTGGGCGGGGTGTCAAAGATTAAATATTGGTTAACAGACAGAAAGCAAGGAGTGGGAATAAAGAGGACTCAGCAAAAATGTGATGAGCACAGTCAGCAGGGACTGGGACTTGTATCCTGCCATGTCACATCTGTCAATGTTTTGGCTATGGTGGGGAGAGAGGGTGCAGATGTCGCAGTTGCAAGTTTGTTAATAACAGAATAATGTGTGATCGTGGAGGATATAGGCAAACTATGTGAACAGGGAGAAACATAGCAGATACACTTTAGCATGGAAAAGAGAAAATCTGATGAGATGTCTGGTATTGTTGATATGCAAAGGGACCTGGTGTTCTTTACATATCACTGAAAGTCTACACACAGCTGTAATAATGCTCTGATACACTTTATTGCAAAATGTATTTAGTATAGTAAAGATATTTACTCAACTATATAGGTTCTTGGTGAGGAATTCACCTGGAATCTTCTGTGCAGTTTTTGTCCTGTTATCTCAAAGTTGATATACTTTACATTTAAGAGCATATAGCAAAAATGCACTGGTCTGCTTCTAGGAATGGGTTTTCTGTATGAGGAGTAACTGAGTAGACACATATACGTAAATTCAATTAAATTAATAGTGCAAAAAGGGAGGATAATTAGTGAGGTAGTGTCCATGGGTTCATTGGCCATTCAGAAATGTGATGGTGGGGGGCTGGGGAAAGCTGTTGCTGAAACATTGAGTGTGTGCCTTCAGGCTCCTGTACCTCCTCCCTGATAGTGGCAATGAGAAGTACCCCATCTCCTGGGTGATGGGGTGCTTAATGATGCTGTCTTTTTGAGGCGTCACCTCTTGAAAATATCCTGGATGCCAGGGAGGCTAGTGCCCATGAAAGAGCTGACTGAGTTTACAACTTTCTGCAGCTTTTTCAGATCTTGTGCAGTGGCCTCTCCATACCAGACAGTGATGCAACAATGCATTTGTCTTCCCCCAGAATCACTGTCTCAAAGGAAGATCAATCAGGAACAAGATGAGGAGAAACTTTTCCACACTGAGGGTGGAAAATCTTTAGATGTCTCTACCTGGAGGATTATGGAGGCTTATACTTCACATTCATTCGAAACAGACCTTGTAATTCCAGGATATTGAGGGAATATTGAGGATAGTGCAGAGAAATAGTAGAAGATCAAGCATGAACACACCAGATTTCAAGATGCAGGTAGATTAGGAAAATCGGATTGGTGCTGGATTCCAAGGGGGGAATCGCATTGTAAAGAAAGCTTTCGGCACATTGGGCCTCATAAAGATGGGGTTTTATGTTGAAGTTCTATTAGACATTGGGTACGTCTGATTTTGAGTTATGCATGCATCTTCGGTCACCTACCTACAGGAATGATGTAAACAAGGTTGAAAGGGTACAAAGAAAATTTACAAGGATGTTGCTGGGTCTGGAGGACCTGAGTTACAAGGAAAGTTTGAATAAGTTAGGACTTTATAGTGAGGCCTCACTTGGCGTATTGTGAGCAGTTTTGGGCACCTTAGAAAGAATGTGCTGAAACTGGAGAGCATTCAAAGCAGGTTCACAAAAATGATTCCAGGATTGAATGGCTTGTCATACGAATAGCATCTGATGGCTCTGGGCCTGTATTCACTGGAATTCAGAAGACTGAGGGTGACCTCATTGAAACCTATCGAATGGTGAAAGGCCTTGCTAGAGTGGATGTGGAGAGGATGTTTCCTATGGTGTGAGAGTCTAAAACCACAGGACAAAGTCTCAGAATAGATGTGCATCCTTTTTGATGGAGATGAAGAGGAATTTCCTTAGCCAGAGAGTGGGGAATCTGTGGATTTCTTTACCACAGGCACCTGTGGAGGCCAAGTCCTTATGTATATTTAAGGCAGATGTTGATAGATTCTTGATTGGTCAGGGTATGAAGGGAAATGAGGAGAAGGCAGGAGACTGGAGTTGAGAGAGAAATTGGATCAGCATGATGAAATGGCGAGCAGATTCTTTCGGCCTAATGGCCTAATTCTACTCAGATATCTTATGGCCTTATAGTCTTATGTATTCTTTAGTACGTAGAAGCTTGAGAGGAGATTTAATAAAGGTATACATGATTATAAAGGGCACAGAGAGGGTTAATGCAAGCAGCTTCTTCCACTGAGATTGTGTGTGACTACAACCAGAGGTCATGGCTTAAGGGTGAAAGGTGAAAAGTTGAAGAGGAACATGAGGGGAAACATCTTCACTCAGAAGGCCAGGAGAGTGTGGAATGAGTTGCCATCACAAGTGGTGCATGTGAGCTCAATTGCAACATTTTAGAGAAGTTTGATGGGTACGTGGATGTCAGGGGATGGATGGCTATGGTCCAGACTCCAGGTGATGGGAGTAGGCAGTTTAAGTAGTTTCAGCATGGACCAGATGGGCCGAAGGACCTGTTTCTATGCTGTACTTCTCCATGACACCGTAACAATGAGACAATGTAATCGATAAAAGAAGCTGTTGTTCTGGTTGTTCCCTAAGACGGTGAGAGACTGCAGCCTAATCCAGGCAACAAAGTCCCTCTGAGAACACATAAGACCATGAGATATAGGAACAGAATTATGACAATTGGCCTACCAAGTCTGCCTCACCATTTCATCATGGCTAATCCATTTTCCCTCTCAGCACCGATCTCCTCTCTTCTCCCTGTATCACTTCATGCCCTGACTAATCAAGAATCTATCAACCTCTGCCTCAAATATACCCAATGACTTCACAACTGCCTGTGGCAAAGAATTTCGCAGATCAACCACCCTCTGGCTGAAGAAATTCCTCCTCTTCTCCATTCTAAATGGACGCCCCTCTATTCTGAGGCTGTGCCCTCTGGTCTTAGACTCCCCTTCATAGGAAACATCCTCTCCACATCCACTCTACTGAGGTCTTTCGGTATTTGATAGGTTTCAATGAGAGGAGGGGCTGTATTGGACCTGGTGTTGAGTAATGAGTTTGGCCAGGTGATTGACTTTGCAGTGGGTGAGCTGTTAAGGAACAGTGACCGATCTCCTTAACTTCCAGGATAGCTATAGATAAGAATAGGTATGGTCCTTCCTGGTAAGTTTTAAATTGGAGTAGGGCAATTGGACTTTTAAATTGGAGGGGTATAAGAAGGAAATAAGATGCATTAATTGGGAAAATATTTTTCTCTAGCAAGTCCCCATCAGATGTGGAGGGTGTTTAAAGATCAATTGCACAAAGTACAGGAAAGGTATATACCCGTTAGAAGGAAGGACATGGATGGAAAGATGAGAGAACTTTGGATGTCCAGAGAGGTGATTAATTTAGTCAAGAAGGAAAAGGAAAAGTATGCAAAGCTTTGGAAGTCAGGATCTAACAAAGCACCTGAGGAGTATAAAGATCCCAGAAAGGAACTAAAGAAGGGAATGAGGAAAGCCAGGAGGGGCCATGAAAAGTCTTTGGCAAGTAGGATTACGGTATTCTATACATTCATCAAGAGCAAGAGGATAACCAGGGAGAGGGTGGGACCACTCAAGGATAAAGGGGGAACATTTGCTGGGATGCAGAGAATGTGAGTGAGTTTCTCAATGAGTACATTGCTTCAGTAGTTACCAAGGAAAAGAATATGGAGGAGGACCGGGAGAGGAGTAACACAAACACAGAAAATCTGCAATGCTGGAAATCCAAATCAACTCACTCAAAATGTTAGAGGAACCCAGCCGGCCAGGAAGCATCTATGGAAAAGAGCAAACAGTCGATGTTTCGAGCCAAGACCCTTTATCAGAACTGGAAAGGAAGAGAAGTCAGAGTATGAAGGTGGGGGGAGGATATGAAGAAGTACAATATAGTAGGTGATAGGTGAAACCAGGAGAGAGGAAGGGGGTGAAGCAAAGAGCTGGGAAGCTTACAGGTGAAAGAGATAAAGCACTGAAGAAGGGAGAATCTGACAGAGGAGGACAGAAGACCATGGAAGAAGTGGAAGAGGGAGCAGCACCAAAGGGAGGTGATGGGCAGGTTAGGAGACAAGGTGAAAGGGGGAAATAGTAATTGGGAATGGTGAAGGCAGGGGCAATGATTGGAAATTCATGAAATTGATGTTCATGGCATCAGGTTGGAGGCTATCCACATGGAACACAAGGTTTGCTCCCCCAGCCTGGATGTGGCCTCATCATGGCAGGAGAGGAGGCATTGCTTTGACATGTTGGAATGGGAATGGGAAGTAGAATTGAAATGGATAGCCACCAGGAGATCCTGCTTTTTGTGGCAGAGGAAACGAAGTTGCTCAGAGAATCAGTCTCCTAATCTACATCGGGTCTCATCGATTTACAGGAGGCCATACCAGGAGCTCCGGATGCTGTAGATGACCCAACAAACTCGCAGGTGAAATGTCACCTCACCTGGAAGGACTGTTTGGGGCCCTGAACGGTAGTGAGGGAGGAGGTGTAGGGGCAGGTGTGGCTCTTGTTCTGCTTGCAGGGATAAGAACCAGGAGGGAGATCAGTAGGGAGGGACCAGAGAACAAGGGAGATGTGTAGGGATCAATCAAATCAAATCAAGTTTAATTATCATTCAAACCATACATAGATACAGCTGAACGAGACAGTGTTCCTTTAAGGCCATGATACAAACATTCAAAAATAGTGAGTAACGTAATTAATAATATCAAGCAAAGAAGCATATTCTCTTGAATAAAGAAAAAAACATATGTAGTCTGTGTCCCTGAGTGCCAACGTCCAGCAACTGATGTTAGAGTCACCTGGCAGTGTACAGATGCATGTGTTCCAGCCTGTCATTCCACTGCATGAACACAGGAGGGCAGCACCAATGGGCAAGGCCAGGCCCCAGCTGAACTCAACCACACTGTAGTGCTTCCACATCTCTCACCTGGTATGCAGCAGCAGGCAAGCCCAAGGTTTAAGGCCTAGTTCTCACTACAACTGAGACTGCACAGCTCCCATGTCAACTGTCCCACCACTAGACAAGGGTAACAGGTCTGCAGCAACTTACAGTATCACTGTCCAACAGAGTCTTGTGATCTCGAGTGAACAGTCTGAGACAATCTCCCACAGTTATACTGCACCAACTTTGATGCATCTGAGTAGTAGGAGCAACACTGTTTACCGCCAGATCAGCGCCTTTGAACACAAACCGGCTCCTCTGACATTCCGATGGGATCCTCCGATATCCCAACAGATATCCCAATGGACTCCTTCAACACCTTGGCCGACCTCTTCGACTGGCTCCACCATTGACACCAGTCCAGCTACTCTCATCAACGAGCAGTTCACTGATGGAGTAGCCCTGCATTACTCAATGTTCATGGAGTAGAATTGTCTTTGGATGGTAAAAAAACAAATTTTACAAAGAAAAACTGCCTTTGGTTGGCCCCCGAGAGGCCGCTGTGTTCAAACATGCCGCCAATACCCCAGAAGTCACTGCCATATGACCAGAATCCCTGTGGAAAACGGGAGGTGGGGGGAGGGATGGATATGCTTTGTGGTGGGATTCCCTTGGAGATGGCAGAAGTTATGGAGAGTTATGTCTTGGAAGTGATGGGGTGGCAGATGAGGACAAAAGGAACCCTATCCCCAGTGTGGTGGCGGCAGGATGGGGTGAGGACAGATGTGCGTGAAATGGCAGAGATGCAGGTGAGGGCAGCATTGACAGTGGAGGAAGGAAATCTCCTTTTCTTTGAAGAAGAAGATCATCTCAGTAGTTCTGGAATAAAAAAGCCTCATCCTGAGAGTAGGTGGGGTGGAGACAAAGAAACTGAGAGAAGCGGATGGCATTTTACCCTCCTCTCACATTCCCCATTCCTGTTTCTCTCTCTCATCTTATCCCCATCCCTGAATATCACCTCCCTCTCGTGCTCCTGCCCCTTCACTTTCTGCTATGGTCTTTTGACCCCTCCTTTTAGAGTCCCCCTTCTCCAGCCCTGTATCTCTTTCACCTATCAACTTCCCAGCTCTTACTTCACCCCTCCCCCTCTCCTAGTTTCATCTTTCTCCCCTACCCTCACCTTTTTATTCTGACTTCTGCTCCGTTCCAGTCCTGATGAAGGCTCATGGCCGGACATGTCGACTGCTTGTTTTTCTCCACGGACGCTGCCTGGCCTGCTGAGTTCCCCCAGCATTTTGTGTCTGTTACCAAGAGTTCAGTGCTGAATGCATATGGTCAGGCATTTGGCGGTCAAGCAGGAGGAAGTGTGGGCCTCCTAATGAGTATTAACTGCCTGCTCATCCTCCCTTTTCAGCATATTATGGACGTGTGCAGAAACATCTTGGACCCTGGCACTGGAAGGCAAGCTACCATTTGTGTTTCCTTTTCGTGTCCATAGGATCACCTATCTGTCCCCTAATAGTGCTGCAATCCTCTGCAGTTTCCTACCCTTCCAAGCCACAGGGCCGGCCAGACTCAGTGTCAGATGGATGGCCATAGTTGCTACCCCAGGTAGGTCATTCCGCATCCTCCCACTACAACAGTACTCAAAATGGAGTACTTATTGTTGAGGGGGATGGTCACAGTTGTGCTCTCCACTATCTGACGTTCCCCTTCCCTCTCCTGACAGTCACCCATTTATCTGTCTCCTGTACCCCTGGGGTGATCCCCTCCCTGTAGCTCCTGTCTATCACTGCTTCACTTTCCCTAACAAGCCGAAGGTCATCGGCCTGCAGCTCCAGTTCCCTAACATGGTCTCTAAGGAGCTGCATCTCGATGCACCTGGTGCAGATGTAGCCATCAGGGAGGCTGGAAGTCTCCTGGAAACCCCACATCTGACACCCAGAACAGAACACTGGCTCTGTAGACACTCCCCCTATTCTCTGTAGAGTTGAAAAGCCTTCCTATTCTGCCTCAGACTACTCTGACGACGACTACTCCCACAACGACCGCTCCGCTCTGCATACCTTTCTTTTATAGAGACTGGGTTTCCTGTTGAAAATCTTTGTCGGACCTGCGTTTGAACTCTTCTCTTGCGACTGCGCAATATCCTAAACAATGACTCTGGTCGAAAAGCTTGCTGCGTTTTCAAGCTTTGTCGGACCTGCGTAGGAACATTCCTGCTGTGTCTGCACAGTTCTCCAAACAACATCAAAGGATATAATTTGTACCGAAAGGACACAAGACAGGAAGGCACAGGGAGTGGTGTGGCTCTGCTGGGAAGAGATGGAATTACATCTTTAATATAAAGAGGTGACATAGCGTCAGCAAATGTTGAATCTTTGTGGGTATAGTTAAGAAATTGAAAGGGTAAAAAATCCATTATGGGAAGTCAGAAGTTTACATACACATCAGCCAAATACGTTTAAACTCAGTTTTTCACAATTCCTGGCATTTAATCTTAATAAATATTCCCTGTTTTAGGTCAGTTAGGATCACTACTTTATTTTAAGAATGTGAAATGTCAGAATAATAGTAGAGAGAATGATTTATTTCAGCTTTTATTTCTTTCATCACTTTCCCAGTGGGTCAGAAGTTTACATACACTTTGTTAGTATTTGGTAGCATTGCCTTTAAATTGTTTAACTTGGGTCAAACATTTTGGGTAGTTTTTCACAAGCTTCTCACAATAAGTTGCTGGAATTTTGTTCCATTCCTCCAGACAGAACTGGTGTAACTGAGTCAGGTTTGAAAACCTCCTTGCTCGCACACGCTTTTTCAGTTCTGCCCACAAATTTTCTATCGGATTGAGGTCAGGGCTTTCTGATGGCCACTCCACTACCTTGACTTTGTTGTCCTTAAGCAATTTTGCCACAACTTTGGAGGTATGCGTGTGGTCATTGTCCATTTGGAAGACCCATTTGCGGCCGAGCTTTAACTTCCTGGCTGATGTCTTGAGATGTTGCTTCAATATATCCACATAAGTTTCCTTCCTCATGATGCCATCTATTTTGTGAAGTGCACCAGTCCCTCCTGCAGCAAAGCACCCCCACAACATGATGCTGCCACCCCCATGCTTCACAGTTGGGGTGGTGTTCTTCGGCTTGCAAGCCTCACCCTTTTTCCTCCAAACATAACGATGGTCATTATGGCCAAACAGTTCAATTTTTGTTTCATCAGACTGGAGGACATTTCTCCAAAAAGTAAGATCTTTGTCCCCATGTGCACTTGCAAACTGTAATCTGGCTTTTTTATGGCAGTTTTCGAGCAGTGGCTTCTTCCTTGCTGAGCAGCCTTTCAGGTTATGTCGATATAGGACTTGTTTTACTGTGGATATAGATGCTTGACTACCTGTTTCCTCCAGCGACTTCACAAGGTCCTTTGCTGTTGTTCTGGGATTGATTTGCACTTTTCGTGCTAAAGTACGTTAATCTCTAGGAAACAGAATGCGTCTCCTTCCTGAGCGGTATGACGGCTGTGTGGTCCCATGGTGTTTATACTTGCGTACTATTGTTTGTACAGATGAATGTGGTACCTTCAGGCATTTGGAAATTGCTGCCAAGGATGAACCAGACTTGACATCATTTTCTGACCCCAATCCGATAGAAGATTTGTGGGCAGAACTAAAAATCACGTGTGAGCAAGGAGGCCTACAAACCTGACTCAGTTACACCAGTTCTGTCTGGAGGAATGGAACAAAATTCCAGCAACTTATTGTGAGAAGCTTGTGGAATGCTACCCAAAACGATTGACCCAAGTTGAACAATTTAAAGACAATGATACCAAATACTAACAAAGTATATGTAAACTTCTGACCCACTGGGAAAGTGATGAAAGAAATAAAAACTGAAATAAATCATTCTCTCTACTATTATTATGACATTTCACATTCCTAAAATAAAGTAGTGATCCTAACTGACCTAAGACAGGGAATGTTTTCTAGGATTAAATGTCAGGAATTGTGAAAAACTGAGTTTAAATGTATTTGGCTAAGGTGTATCTAAACTTCTGGCTTCAACTGTATATAGGTCTCCAAATAGTAGCCATGATATGGGGGTGAGACTGCAAAGGGAACTGGAAAAAGCACGCAATAAGGGTCATGACACAATTGTAGTGGGGAACGTCAATGTGCAATGCGATTAGAAAAATCAGGTTGGTGTCAGATCGCAAGGGATGGAATTTGTTGAATGCCTTCAAGATGGTTTTTTAGAGCAGCTTATGATTGAGCCTGCTCAGGGAAAGGCTATCTCAGATTGGTTGTTGTGTAAAATCCCAGATCTTATTAGGGAGCTTAATGTAAAGGAACCCTTAGGAGGTAGGGATAATAATATGGTTGAATTCATACAGCAATTCGAGAGGGAGAAGCATAAGTCACATGTATCAGTATCATGATGGAATAAAGGGAATTACAGAGGCATGAAGAGGAGCTTCCCCAGGTGGATTAGAGGAGGATACTGACTGGGATGATGGCAAAGCAGAGATAGCTGAAGTTTTTGGAAATAGTTCACAAAGCACAGGATAGACATGTCCCACAGAAGAAGAAACATAGAAACATAGAAAATCTACAGCACAATACAGGCCCTTTGGCCCACAAAGCTATCCCAAATATGCCCTTACCTTAGAAATTACCTAGGGTTACTCATAGCCCTCTATTTTTCTAAGCTCCATGTATCCATCCAGGAGTCTCTTAAAAGACCTTATTGTTTCCACCTCCACCGCTGCCGCTGGCAGCCCATTCCACACACTCACCACTCTCTGTGTAAAAAACTTACCTCTGACATCTCCTCTGTACCTACTTCAAACACCTTAAAACTACGCCCTCTCGTGCTAGGCATTTCAGCCCTGGGAAAAAGCCTCTGACTATCCACACGATCAATGCCTCTCATCATCTTGTACACCTCTATCAGGTCACCTCTCATCCTCCGTCGCTCCTAGGAGAAAAAGCTGAGTTCACTCAATCTATTTTCAAAAGGCATGCTCACCAATCCAGGCAACATCCTTGTAAATCTCCTCTGCACCCTTTCTATGGTTTCCACATACTTCCTGTAGTAAGGCGACCAGAAATGAGCACAGTACTCCAAGTGAGGTCTGACCAGGGTTCTATACAGCTGCAACATTACCTCTTGGCTCTCGAACTCAATCCCACAATTGATGAAGGCCAATGCACCGTATGCCTTCTTAACCAGAGTTAACCTGCGCAGCAGCTTTGAGTGTCCTATGGACTCAGACCCCAAAATCATTCTGATTCTCCACACCGCCAAGAGTCTTACCATTAATACTATATTCTGCCATCACATTTGACCTACCAAAATGAACCACCTCACACTTATCTGGGTTGAACTCCATCTGCCACCTCTCAGCCCATTTTTGCATCCTATCAATGTCCCACTGTAACCTCTGACAGCCCTCCACACTATCCATAATACCCACAACCTTTGTGTCATCAGCAAATTTACTAACCTACTCCTCCATTTCCTCTTCCAGTCATTTATAAAAATCACAAAGAGTAGGGTCCCAGAACAGATCCCTGAGGCACACAACTGGTCACTAACCTCCATGCAGAATATGATCCGTCTACAACCACACTTTGCCTTCTGTGGGCAAGCCAGTTCTGGATCCACAAAGCAATGTCACCTTGGATCCTATGCCTCCTTACTTTCTCAATAAGCCTTGCATAGGGTACCTTGTCAAATGCCTTGCTGAAATCCATATACACTACATCTACTGCTCTACCTTCATCAATGTGTTTAGTCACATCCTCAAAAAATTCAATCAGGTTTGTAACGCACAACCTGCCCTTGACAAAGCCATGCTGACTATTCCTAATCATATTATACCTCTCCAAATGTTCATAAATCCTGCCTCTCAGGATCTTCTCCATCAACTTACCAACCACTGAAGTAAGACTAACTAGTGTATAATTTCCTAGGCTATTTCTACTCCCTTTCTTGAATAAGGGAACAACATCTGCAACCCTCCAATCCTCCGGAACCTATCCCGTGCTCATTGATGATGCAAAGCTCATCACCAGAAGCTCAGTAATCTCCTCCCTCACTTCCCACAGTACCCTGGGGTACATCCCATCCAGTCCCGATGACTTATCCAACTTGATGCTTTCCAAAAGCTCCAGTACATCCTCTTCCTTAATATCTACATGCTCATGCTTTTCAATCAGCTGCAAGTCATCCCCACAATCGCCAATATCCTTTTCTGTGGTGAATACTGAAGCAAAGTATTCATTAAGTACCTCTTCTGTCTCCTCCAGTTCCATACACACTTGTCCTACCCTTTCACGTCTTATCCTCTTGCTCTTCACATACTTGTAGAATGCCTTGGGGTTTTCCTTAATCCTGTCCTCCAAGGCCTTCTCATGACCTCTTCTGGCTCTCCTAATTTCATTCTTAAGCTCCTTCCTGCTAGCTTTATAATCTTTAAGATCTCTATCATTACCTAGTTTTTTGAACCTTTCATAAGCTCTTTTTTTCTTTTTGACTAGTTATCAAATGGCATTTGTAGGCAACTGTGGCTGGCAAAGGAGTTTAAGGACTGCATAAAAACCAATGAAAGGGCATATAAGGTAGCAAAAGTGAGTGGAAAGTTGGATGATTGGGAAGCCTTTAGAATTCAACAAAAGGCAACTAAAAAAGCTATAATAAAGGAAAAGATGAAATATGAGGACAAACTAGCCAATAATATAAAGCAGGATACCCGAAGTTTTTTCAGTTGTATAAGGAGTAAAAGGGAGGTGAGAGTTGATATTGGACCACTGGAAAATAATGCTGGTGAGGTAGTAATGGAGGACAAAGAAATGTCAGAAGGACTGAATGGGTACTTTGCATCAGTCTTCACTGTGGAAGATACTAGCAGTGTGCCAGAGGTACGTGAGTGTCAGGGAGCAGGAGAGTGTCATTGCTATTACAAAGGAAAAAGTGCTAGGCAAACTCAAATGTCTTAAGGTGGATAAGCCACCTGGGTCAGATGGACTACATCGCAGAGTCCTGAGACATGTCGCTGAAGAGATAAAAGATGCATTGGTCATGATCTTTCAAGAATCACTTGATTCTGGAATAGTCCTGGAGGACTGGAAGATTGCACTTGTCATTCCATTCTTTAAGAAGGAAGACAAAAGAAAGGAACTTATAGGCCAGTTCGCCTAACCTCAGTGGTTGGTAAAGTGTTGGAGTCTATTGTTATGGGTGAGGTTTCAGGGCACTTGGAGACTAATGATAAAATAAGTCAAAGTCAGCATGGTTTCTATTGAGGGCAATCTTGCCTGACAAATCTGTTAGAGTTCTTCGAGGAAGTTACAAGCAGTGTGGACAAAGAAGAGATATAAATGTCATTTACTTGAATTTTCAGAAGGCATTTGATAAGGCACCTCACATGAGGCTGCTTAACAAGATAAAATCCTATAGTGTTACAGGAGAGATACTGGCATGGATAGAAGAATGGCTGACAGGCAGGAGGCAGTGACTGGGAATAAAAGGGGACTTTTCTGGTTGGCTGCCAGTGACTAGTGGTGTTCCTCAGAGGTCAGTATTGGGACTGCTACTTTTCACATTGTTTGTCAATTAGTTAGATAATGGAATTGATGTTTTGTGGCAAAGTTTGCAGATGATACAAAGATAGATGGAGGAGTAGGTAGTCTGAAGGAAGCAACATGATTGCAGCAGGACTTAGACAAATTGGAAGAATGGGCAAAAAAGTGGCAGATGGAATACAGTGTTGGGAAATGTATGATAGTGCAATAGTGCAGACTATTATCTAAATGCGGAGAAGACTGAAACATCAAAGGTGCAGAGGTACTTAGGAGTGCTCGTACAAGACTGCCAGACAGTTAATTTACAGGTTGAGTCTGCGTAAAGAAGGCAAATGCAATGTTGGCATTTATTTCAAGGGGAATAGAATGGAAAAGCAAGGAGATAATGCTGAGCCTTTATAACACACTAGTCAGACCACACTTGGAGTATTGTCAACAGTCTTGGGCCCCATATCTCAGAAAAAATGTGTTGTCATTGGAAAGAATCCATAGGAGATTCATAAGGATGATTCCGGGAATGAAGCAGTTAACATATGCAGAGCGTTTGTCAGCTTTGGGCCTGTGCTCAATGAAATTTAGAAGAATGCGGGGGTGGGGGGATCTCATTGAAACCTACCGAATGTTGACAGGACTAAATAGGGTGGACGTAGAAAGGATGTTTCCAGTGGTGGGGGTATCCAGAACTAGAAGGCACAGCCTCAAAACTGAGGGGCGACCCTTTAGAACAGAGGTAAGGAGGAATTTTTTTTAGGCAGAGAGTAGCAAAGCTGTGGAATACTCTGCCACAGACTGCAATGGAGGCCAAGTCTGTGCGTATATTTAAGGTGGAAGTTGATCATTTCCTGGTCAGTCAGGGCATCAGAGGATATGGCGAGAAGGCAGGTATATGGGGTTGAGTGGGGTCCAGGATCAGCCATGATGCAATGGCAGAGCAGGCTCGATGGGCTGAATGGCCTAGTTCTACTCTGCCATTCAATCATGGCTGATCCTCTTTTCCACTTCTTACCCCCACTCCCCAGCCTTCATCCATAACCTTTGATACCATGTCCAGTCAAGAACCTATCAATCTCTGCCTTATAGATACCCAACGATTTGGCTTCCACAGCTGCCTGTGGTAACAAATTCCATAAATTCACCACCCTCTGGCTAAAGAAATGTCTTGCATCTCTGTTTTAAATGGACGCCCCTCTATTCTGAGCCTGTGCCCTCTTGTTTTAGACCTCCCCACCATGGGAAACATCCTTTCCACGTATACTCTGTGTAGAATTTTCAATATTCCAAAGGGTCAATGAAATCCCCCTCATCCTTCTAAACTCCAGCAAGTACAGACCCAAAGCATCAAACATGCCTCGTATGATAACTCTTACATTCCTGGAATCATACATGTGAACCTCCTCTGAACCATCGAAACGTAGAAAACCTACAGCACAATACAGGCCCTTCAGCCCACAAAGCTGTGCCAAACATGTCCTTACCTTAGAAATTACCTAGCCCTCTATTTTTCTGAGCTCCATGTACCTGTCCAGAAGTCTCTTAAAGACCCTATCGTATCCGCCTCCAGCACCGTCACTGGCTGCCCATTCCATGCATTCAGCACTCTCTGTGTAAAAAAATTTACCCCTGACATCCCCTCTGTACCTACTTCCAAGCACCTTAAAACTGTGCCCTCTCGTGCTAGCCATTTTAGTCCTGGGAAAAAGCCCCTGACTATCTACATGACCAAAGCCTCTCACCATCTTGTACATCTCTATCAGGTCACCTCTCATCCTCCATTGCTCCAAGGAAAAAAGGCCGAGTTCACTCAACCCTGTCCAATGCCAGCTCATCTTTGCTCAGATGCAGAGCCCAGAACTTCACAATACTCAAGGTGAGGCCTCACCTGTGCCTTATAAAGCCTCAGCATCACATCCCTGCTCTTGTGTTCTAGACCTCTTGAAAAGAATGCTAACACTGCAGTTGCCTTCCTCACCACCGACTCAACCGGCAAGTTAACCTTTAGGGTGTTCTGCGCAAGGACTCCCAAGTCCCTTTGTCATTCAGATTTTTGGATTTTCTTCCTGTTTAGAAAATAGTTGGAACATTTATTTCTACTACCAAAGTGCATGACCGTGCATTTTCCAACGTAGTATTTCATTTACCACTCTTGCCCTTTCTCCTACTCTGTTTAAGTTCTTCTGCAGCCTACCTGTTTCCTCAAAACCACCTGCCCCATCATATCATCTGCAAACTTGGCAACAAAGCCCTCTATTCCATCATCTGAATCATTGATATACAGCATAAAAAGAAGTGGTCCCAACACTGACCGCTACGGAACACCACTAGTCGCTGACAGCCAACCAGAAAAGGACCCTTTTATTCCCACTCACTGCTTCTTATCTATCAGTTGTTGAGGTGGTTAGGTCTTCAAGGTGTTACGTACCCCGTAACTGGGTTGCCAAACCAGCAGAAATGGATCACTCAGTTGGAGTCTGGATTACTAGAACTAAGAAAGGTTTATTAAAGAAACAAGCAACACAGTAATCGAAAGGATAATAAATGCAACAGTTCAGCAATGATAAACACACATGTGCACAGAATTAAGATAACAGCATCAATCAAGCTCCATCATTGTCTGGGGGTAAATGACCAAATTTCAAAGTGACACAAAAGTTCAGTTCAATTTAGTTCAGTTCGCAGTAATCGTTGCCATGGCGATGGACAACGTGGGGGGAGAGAGAGAGAACGGGAACGACTGATCATTCAGAAACGGCTTCCACTCACAGACCGGCGATAATTGCTCACAAGCAGCTTTTGGGCAGGTCCTTGGTGATGTCACCTGAGGTCACCGACTGTGACCCCTCCTCCAGATGCGGTCGATCCTCTGCAGTGAACCCGGCACCGAAGCAAGGGCGGACACACACTGGGTTCCCGCTGATCGTGCCTTTCCACCCTGTGCGTTTAAGGCTGATCCCCTGATCAGCCGTCAAAGAGCTTCCCACCGACTCGTGAGAGGTGTACCGCTTCCAGGGTCTCGTTACCTCGGGTGTCGTGTGTGTCCTGCCTTAGTGAACCTGTCCCTTTTTATCCCCCTGCTGGGGTATCGCCTGTCCATCACTTCAAACAGTTCAGGGTTCAAAGGGGGAGCTGCTCCAGACAGCTCTCTCTCTCCCGTCCCTTCATTACACATCTCCAGATGCTGCTCCATTGTTCCTTATCTCTCCTTCCCCTGAGGACAGGTGGCAGACCAACTGCTGATGCCACTGATGCTAACCCAGGCCAGCAAACATCTTAACTTTATGTGTATTCTCGTCACAAAGGCCATGGAGAGCATTCTGACAGGCTGCATCACTGTCTGGTATGGAGGGGCTACTGCACAGGACTGAAAGAAGCTGCAGAAGGTTGTAAATCTAGTCAGCTCCATCTTGGGTACTAGCCTACAAAGTACCCAGGACATCGGCAGTGTCTATTATTAAGGACCTCCAGCACCCAGGGCATGCCCTGTTCTCACTGTTACCATCAGGTAGGAGGTACAGAAGCCTGAAGGCACACACTCAGTGATTCAGGAACAGCTTCTTCCCCTCTGCCATCCGATTCCTAAATCGACATAGAAGCTTTGGACGCTACCTCACTTTTTTTTAATATACAGTATTCCTGTTTTTGCACATTTTAAAATCTATTCAATATACGTAATTGATTTATTTGTTTGTTTATTATTATGTTTTATTTTATTTATTTTTGTTCTCTGTTAGATTATGTATTGCATTGAACTGCTGCTGCTAAATTAACAAATTTCACGTCACATGCCGATGATAAAAAACCTGATTCTTATTCTGATTCGGATGTGATATCTCCCAAGTTATTGAAGAAGGCAAGAGACAAGATTGCTAGGACTTTGACCAGTATCTTTGTGTCCTCTCTAGGCACCGGCGAGATCCCAGAAGACTGGCAAGTGATTAATGTTGTACCTCTGTTAATGGAGGGAGCAAGGGAAGGTCCTGGGAACTATAGAAAATTCTAAGGGATAGCATATATGAGCATTTGGAAACCCATGGCCTACTTAGAGAGAAACAGCATGGCTTTGTGCAGGCATATCATGTCTTACCAACTGAACTGAGTTTTCTGATGAGAGAAATTGATGAGAGTAGGTCGGTGGATGTTGTCTACGTGGATTTTAGTAAGGCATTTGACAAAGTCACTTTTCGGAGGCTAATTCAGAAGATTAAAATTCATGGGTTCCAAGGTGAATTGGCTGTTTGCATTCAGACTGGCTTGCACATAGAAGACATAGGATAGTGGTTGAAGGGACTTATTTGAACTGGAGGTCTGTAATTCGTGATGTTCCATAGGGGTCTGTGCTGGGACCTTTTTGTTTGTCATGTACATAAATGACCTGGATGAAAATGTAGACTTCTTGAAATGAATTCTAACATTGCATTTGCCACCAACCTAACCTGCAAGATAACCTCAAGCATGCGGGTCAGTAAGTATTCCGAGTGGCGCCCTCACCAGTGCTTCATAAAGCCTCAACATTACATCCTTGATTTTATATTCTGGTCCCCTTGAAATGAATGCTAACATCACTGACTCAACCTGCAAAATAACCTTTTGGGAATCCAGCATGAGGACTCCCAACTCCCTTTGCACTTCAGATTTTGAATTTTCCTCTCCATTTCAAAAATAGGCTACACTTTATTTCTTCAACCAAAGTGGATGACCATGCAAAACTCAACACTGTATTCCATGTGCCACTTCTTTGTCCATTCTCCTAACCTTTCTAAGCCCTTCTGTGACCTTTCTGCTTCCTCAACTCTACCTGCCCTTCCAACTATCTTCATATCATCCACTAACTTGGCCACAAAGCCATCAATTCCATCTTCCAGATTATTGACATATAACATAAAAATATTCAATCCCAACACAGACCCCTGTGGTATATCGTTAGTCACCAGCAGTCAACCATAAAAGGCTCCCTTCATTCATACTCTTTGCCGCCTGTTAATTAATCAATGCTGTATTCATGCTAGAATCTATTCTATAATATCACGGGCTCTTAACTTGTTAAGCAGCCTCATGTGTAGCTTCTTGTCAAAGGCTTCTGAAAATCCAAGTACACAACATCCTCTGATTCTCATTTGTCTATCCTGCTTGTTATTTCTTCAAAGAATTTCAATAGATTTGTCAGCCAAGAATTTCCCTTGAGGAAACCTCAGGAGAGGTGTGTGTGGGGGGACTCTACTTAACCCCATCCTCCTGCTTCCTCCCCAAAACCTTTCATGCTCTGACTAATCAAGAACATATCAACCTCCACTTAGTGACTTGGCCAACACAGCCATCTGTGGGAATGAATTTTAGCCAATTTATTAGGTCTTCCTCCCCATGATTTCTGATATATACTGGGAACATTGCAGATGAAGTGCCTAGAGCATTGTTGAGAGTCTCTACCACCTATTCCACAAGCTCTTGGCTCAGGAAGGAACTAGAGGAGTATCAGGGCCAGGGCTGCCAAACTGAGTAACGGCTTCTTCCTTTAGGCTGTAAGACTAATGAATACCCTGTCACCCCCAAGGTCTTGTCACTAGGAAAGCAAGCTTTTTACTGCACTATTTCCTGTGCTGTGCACTGCATATATTTAAATTATATTTTATTAACTTCGTTATAGTATAATATTTTGGTTTATGAGCTGTGTTTGATATATGCTGTGGGGTGCACCGTGGTCTGGAGGAATGGTGTTTCATTTGGTTGTATATATGTACAGTCAGATGACAATAAACTTCGACTTCAATTTGAACCTGTACGCCTGCTCATTACTACAAATATCTAACCAGCCAATCATATGGCAGAAACTTAATGCATAAAAGCATGTAGACATGGTCAAGAGGTTCAGTTATTGTTCAGACCAAATATCAGAATGTGGATGAAATGTGAATCTAAGTGACTTTGACCATGGAATGATAGTTGGTGCCAGACGAGGTGGTTTGAGTATCTCAAACTGCTGATCTCTTGGGATTTTCACACACAATGATCTCTAGAATTTACCGAGAATGATCTGAAAAAGAAAAAAAACATCCAGTAAGTGGCAGTTCTGTGGGCGAAACTACTTTGTTGATGCGAAAGGTCAGAGGAGAAAGGACAAACTGGTTCAAGCTGACCATAACTCAAATAACCACTCATTAGAACAGTGGTGTGCAGAAGAACATCTTTGAACTCATAACACATCAAACCTTGAAGTGGATGGGCTATAGCAGCATAAGACCATGAACATACAATTATTAACCAGTTTATTAGGTACAAGAGGTACAGGAGATAACAAATAAAGTGGTTGCTGAGTGCAATTCCAGTCAGAAAGAAGGATTAATGGGTGTGAATCTCAGGCTGAGAATTCCTACTTTCGATGCCCATAAATCATTGATTACGGATGACAGTCCAGAAAACTGGTTGACCACATCCTGGATCCCTGCTGGCTGAGTACAACGTCAAAACATAGAAAGATAGAAACACAGAAAACCTACATCACAATACAGGCCCTTCAGCCCACGAAGCTGTGCCAAACATGTCCTTACCTTAGAAATTACCTAGGGTTACCCATAGCCCTCTATTTTTCTGAGCTCCATGTACCTATCCAGGAGTTTCTAAAAAAGACCCTATCATATCCGCTTCCACCACCGTCACTGGCAACCCATTCCACGCACTCACCACTCTCTGAGTAAAAAACTTACCCCTGACATCTCCTCTGTACCTGCTTCCAAGCACCTTAAAACTGTGCCCTCTCGTGCTAACCATTTCAGCCCTGGGGAAAAGCCTCTGGCTATCCACATGATCAATGCCTCTCATTAACTTGTACACCTCTATCAGGTCACCTCTCATCCTCCATCGCTCCAAGGAGAAAAGGCCGAGTTCACTCAACCTATTCTCATAAGGCATACTCCCCAATCCAGGCAATATCCTTGTAAATCTTCTCTGCACCCTTTCTATAGTTTCCACATCCTTCCTGTAGTGAGGCAACCAGAACTGAGCACAGTACTCCAAATGGGGTCAGACCAAGGTCCTACAGAACTGCAACATTGCCTGTCAGCTCTTAAACTCAGTCCCACGATTGATGAAGGCCAATACACCGTATGCCTTCTTAACTACAGAGTCAACCTGTGCAGCAGCTTTGAGTGTCCTATGGACTCAGACCCCAAGATCCCTCTGATCCTCCACACTGCCAAGAGTCTTACCATTAATACTATATTCTGCCATCATATTTGACCTACCAAAATGAACCACCTCACACTTATCTGGGTTGAAATTCATCTGCCACTTCTCAGTCCATATTGCATCTGCTGTAACCTCTGACAGCCCTCCACACTATCCACAACACCCCCAACCTTTGTGTCATCGCAAATTTACTAACCCATCCCTCCACTTCCTCATCCAGGTCATCTATAAAAATTACGAAGAGTAGGGGACCCAGAACAGATCCCTGAGGCACACCACTGGTCACCGACCTCAATGACCCGTCTACAACCTTCTGTGGGCAAGCCAGTTCTGGATCCACAAAGCAATGTCCCCTTGGATCCCATGCCTCCTTACTTTCTCAATAAGCCTTGCATAGGGTATCTTATCAAATGCCTTGCTGAAATCTATATACACTACATCTACTGCTCTTCCTTCATCAATGTGTTCAGTCACATCCTCAAAAAATTCAATCAGGCTCATAAGGCACGACCTGCCCTTGACAAAGCCATGCTGACTATTCCTAATCATATTATGTCACTCGTCTGACTGCTACTGGTACCATGTAACCCAGTACTATCTGCCGCATGGTCAGGTGGTCGGTGACTAAACCGGCTCCCCCACCAGGCTTGCCTGGTGAGGAGGGTGGCTAGACACCCTGCAGGATGAAAAACAAGACCTGTTAAAGGGTGGCTGAACCTTCTCATAGGGTCAACAGCCATTAGCAAACACGTGCCGTGAAGAGCAGAAAGGACATCCCTTGCATCGACGCTTGGTCTGACCATTCACTGCAAAAGAACTTCCTCCAGCCGTCTTGGACCCACCATGCCACTGGATCAGGAAGGGGATGTCAAAAGGGTGGGTCTGGACTTATGCAACCCCCACTCACCTAAAATCCACTCACACACACGCTGTTCCTTTCTGAGGAGTGGGGTATCTAACCCTACCAACTAACTGAAAGGAACCATCATCATCCTATGGGATGGATAGCCAGAAGATGCCCCTCCAAATCTTCATAAATCCTACCTCTCAGGATCTTCTCCATCAACTTACCAACCACTGACCTAAGATTCACTGGTCTATAATTTCCTGGGCTATCTCTACTCCCTTTCTTGAATAAGGGAACAACATCTGCAACCCTCCAATCCTCTGAAACCTCTCTTGTCCCCGTTGATGATGTAAAGATTATTGTCAGAGGCTCAGCAATCTCCTCCCTCACCTCCCACAGTAGCCTGGGGTACATCTTGTTCGGTCCTGGTGACTTACCCACTGTAAGTCGTCCCTACAACCACCAAGATCCTTTTCTTTAGTGAATACTGAAGCAAAGTATTCATTAAGTACCTTTGCAGTCTCTTCTGGTTCCATACACACTTTTCCACTGTCACATTTAATAGGTCCTATTCTCTCACGTCTTATTCTCTTGCTCTTCACATACTTGTAGAATGCCTTGGGTTTTCCTTAATCCTGTCCACCAAGGCCTTCTCACGGCCCCTTCTGACTCTCCTAATTTTATTCCTAAGCTCTATGCTGCTAGCCTTATAATCTTCTAGATCTCTATCATTACCTAATTTTTGAACCTTTCGTAAGCTCTTCTTTACTTCTTGACTAGATTTACAACAGTCTTTGTACACCACAGTACCTGTACCATCCTTTCCCTGTCTTATTGGAATGTACCTATGCAGAACTTCACGCAAATATCCCCTGAACATTTGCCACATTTAGAACCATAGAACATTACAGCACAGAAACAGGCCTTTTGGCCCTTCTTGGCAGTGTTGAACCATTTTTCTGCCTAGACCCACTGACCTGCACCTGGACTATACCCTCCAGACACCTCCCAACTTTGTACCTGTCCAAGTTTTTCTTAAATGTTAAAAGTGAGCCTGCATTTACCACTTTATCTGGCAGCTCATTCCACACTCCCACCACTCTCTGTGTGAAGAAGACCCCCTAATGTTCCCTTTAAACTTTTCCCCCTTCACCCTTAACCCATGTTCTCTAGTTTTTTTTCTCCCCCAGCCTCAGTGGAAAAAGCCTGCTTGCATTCAATCTATCTATACCCATCATAATTTTATATACCTCGATCAAATCTCCCCTCATTCTTCTACACTCCGGGGAATAAAGTTCTAACCTATTAAACCTTTCTCTCAGTTTCTCAAGTCCCGGCAACATTCTTGTAAACCTTCTCTGCACTCTTTCAACCTTATTTATATCCTTCCTGTAATTTGGTGACCAAAACTGCACACGATACTCCAAATTCTGCCTCACCAATGCCTTATACAACCTCACTATAACATTCCAACTCTTATACTCAATACTTTTGATTTATAAAGGCCAATGTACCAAAAGCTCTCTTTATGACCCTATCTACCTGTGACGCCACTTTTAGGGAATTTTGTATCTGTATTCCCAGATCCCTCTGTTCTACTGCACTCCTCAGTGCCTTACCATTAACCCTGTATGTTCTACCTTGGTTTGTCCATCCAAAGTGCAATACCTCACACTTGTCTGTATTAAGCTCCATCTGCCATTTTTCAGCCCATTTTTCCAGCTGGTCCAAGTCCCTCTGCAAGCTTTGAAAACCTTCCTCACTGTCTACTACACCTCCAATCTTTGTATCTTCAGTAAATTTGCTGATCCAATTTACCACATTATCATCCAGATCATTGATATAGATGACAAATAACAATGGATCCAGCACTGATCCCTGTGGCACACCACTAGTCAAAGGCCTCCACTCAGAGAAGCAATCCTCCCCTACCACTCTCTGGCTTCTTCCATTGAGCCAATGTCTAATCCAATTTACCACCTCTCCATGTATACCTGAATCTTCCTAACTAACCTCCCATGCAGGACCTTGTCAAAGGCCTTACTGAAATCTATGTAGACAACATCCACTGCCTTCCCTTCATCCACTTTCCTGGTAACCTCCTCGAAAAACTCCAACAGATTGGTCAAGCATGACCTAGCACGCACAAAGCCATGTTGACTCTCCCTAATAAGTCCCTGTCTATCCAAGTACTTGTAGATCCTATCTCTCAGTACTCCTTCCAATAATTTACCTACTACCGATGTCAAATTAACCAGCCTGTAACTTCCCGGATTACTTTTAGAGCCTTTTTTAAATAACGGAACAACATGAGCCACTCTCCAATCCTCCAGCACCTCACCCGTAGATACCGACATTTTAAATATATCTGCCAGGGCCCCTGCAATTTCAACACTAGTCTCCTTCAAAGTCCGAGGGAATATCCTGTCAGGTCCTGGGGATCTATCTACTCTGATTTGCCTCAAGATAGCAAGCACCTCTTCCTCCTCAATCTGTATAGGTTCCATGACCTCACTATCTGTTTGCCTTATTTCTATTGACTCCATGCCAATTTCCTTAGTAAATACAGACGCAAAAAAACCATTTAAGATCTCCCCCATTTCTTTTGGTTCCATACATAGCCGACCACTCTGATCTTCAAGAGGACCAAGTTTATCCCTTACAATCCTTTTGCTCTTAATATATCTGTAGGAGCTCTTTGGATTATCCTTCACTTTGACTGCCAAAGCAACCTCGTGTCTTCTTTAAGCCTTCCTGATTTCTTTCTTAAGTTTTTTTTACACTTTTTATACTCCTCAAGCATCTTATTTGCTCCCTGTTTCCTATACATGTCATACAACTCACTTTTCTTCTTTATCAGAGTTGCAATATCCCTTGAGAACCAAGGTTCCTTATTCCTATTCACTTTGCCTTTAATCCTGACAGGAACATACAAACTCTGCACTCTCAAAGTTTCTCCTTTGAAGGCCTCCCACTTACCAATCACATCCTCGCCAGAGAACAACCTGTCCCAATCCACGCTTTTTAGATCCTTTCTCATTTCTTCAAATTTGGCCTTTTTCCAGTTTAGAACCTCAACCCGAGGACCAGATCTATCTTTATCCATGATCAGGTTGAAACTAATGGTGTTATGATCACTGGAACCAAAGTGTTCCCGGACACACACTTCTGTCACCTGTCCTAACTCGTTTCCTAATAGGAGATCTAATATTGCATCCTCTCTAGTTGGTACCTCTATATATTGATTTAGAAAACTTTCCTGAATGTATTTTACAAACTCTAACCTGTCTAGACCTTTAACAGTATGGGAGTCCCTATCAATATGTGGAAAATTAAAATCCCCTACTATCACAACTTTATGTTTCCTGCAGTTGTCTGCTATCTCTCCGCAGATTTGCTCCTCCAATTCTCGCTGACTTTTGCGTGGTCTATAATACAACCCCATTAATGTGGCCATACCTTTCCTGTTTCTCAGCTCCACCCATATGGCCTCAGTAGACAAGCCCTCTAAGCTGTCCTGCCTGAGCAGTGCTGTAACATTTTCCCTGACTAGCAATGCCACCTCCCACCCTTCATTCCTCTGCCTCTATCACATCTGAAACATCGGAACCCTGGAATATTAAGCTGCCAGTCCTGCCCCTCCTGTAGCCAAGTTTCACTAATGGCTATAACGTCGTAATTCCATGTGTCAATCCACACCCTCAGTTCGTCAGCCTTCCCCACAGTACTTGCATTGAAATAGACACACCTTTGAAGATTATTACCACCACACATAACCCTTCTGTTTCTGACTTTGTATGAACTTTTAACATCATTTATTTTCACTCCCACTCCACTATCTGCTCTGGCACTCTGGTTCCCACCTCCCTGCAAATCTAGTTTAAACCCTCCCCAACAGCACCAGCAAACCTCCCTGCAAGGATATTGGTCCCCTTGTAGTTCAGGTGTAACTCGTCTCTCTTGTACAGGTCCCACCTGCCCCAGAAGGGGTCCCAATGATCCTGAAATCTGAAACCCTGCCTCCTACACCAGTTCCCCAGCCATGTGTTCATCCACCAGAGCATCTTATTCTTACCCTCACTGGCACCTAGCACAGGTAGCAATCCTGAGATTACCACCCTCGAGGTCCTGCTTTTTAACTTCCTACCAAGCTCTCTATACTCACTCTCCAGGACCTCCTCACTCTTTCTTCCAACGTCATTGGTACCGATGTGCACCATGACATCTGGCTGATCACCCTCCCGCTTCAGAATGCTGTGCACACGATCAGAGACATCCCTGACCCTGGCACCCGGGAGGCAACAAACCATCTGGGAGTCTCTGTCACAACCACAGAACCTCCTGTCTGCTGTACATTTCCCTGTCTGTTCTCAATTTATGCTTCCAAGTTCCTGCCTTATAGGTTCATATTTCCTGTTACTCCAATTAAATGATTTCCGAACTTGTCCGTTCCTATCCCTCTCCAATGCTATGATAAAGGAGATGGAATTGCGATCACTATCTCCAAAATGCTCTCCCACTGAGAGACCTGATACCTGACCAGGTTCATTTCCCAATACCAGATCAAGGACAGCCTCTCCTCTTGCAGACTTATCTACATATTGTGTCAGGAAACCTTCCTGAACACACCTAACAAACTCCACTCCATCCAAACCCCTTGCTCTAGGGGCATGCCAATCGATATTTGGGAAATTAAAATCTCCCATCATGACAACCTTGTTATTATTACTCCTTTCCATAATCTGTCTCCCCTTCTGTTCCTTGATGTCCCTGATACTATTGGGTGGTCTATAAAAAACACCCAGTAGAGTTATTGACCCCTTCCTGTTTCTAACTTCCACCCACAGAGACTCCGTAGACAATCCTTCCATGTCTTCCTCCTATTCTGTGGCCATGACAATATCTCTGACCAGCAGTGCCACGCCCCACCTCTTTTGCCCCCCTCCCTGTCCTTTCTGAAACATCTAAAGCCTGGCACTTGAAGTAATCATTCCTGCCCCTGAGCCATCCAAGTCTCTGTAATGTACCCATAAAACCCAGCACAGGGAACACCACAGCACTTGGTGATGAACTGAGTGAACAAAATTCTAATAATGCAGGAGATTCACAATAGAAATTAGCCCCCCCAAAAAAACAATCATCATTGACGAGGGGCTTTGATCGTGTGATAATCAGAGGCTTTTTCCCAGGACTGAAACGGCTAACACGAAAGGGCACAGTTTTAAGGTGCTTGGAAGAAGGTACCGAGGAGATGTCAGGGGTAAGTTTTTTACACGGAGAGTGGTGAGTGTGTGGAATGGGCTGCCGGCAACAATGGTGGGGGCGGATATGATAGGGTCTTTTAAGAGACTCCTGGACGGGTACATGGAGCTCAGAAAAATAGAGGGCTATGGGTAACCCTAGGTAATTTCTAAGGTAAGGACATGTTTGGCACAACATTGTGGACTGAAGGGCCTGTATTGTGCTGTAGGTTTTCTATGTTTCTATGTTTCTAATAATCCTAGCAGATGCAACACCATCCAAGCCCTGTGTACTGTAAAAGCCTATTGTCAATTCTTCACCCAGGAGATTACCTATTGATTTCTTTCCTTGGCTTTGTTGTGTTCAGACTAGCAGCCTCATTTCCTGGATTAAAGTTATAAATCTACCTCGTTTACCATCAAGTAGAATATCCTAAATTGGAAGAAGACTATACACAAATGCAAACTTCTGTTCTGAATGGCATAAATAATGATATCAGAGTTTATTTTTCACCATTCAACCGTACAGGATAGAAGAAGCATGTCAATACTTTAACAACGTGCTTGTGATACCGATTGCTTCTACACTGAACTGCAGTGACTGCCAGATTGAAATCACTGCTGAAAAATAATTACCTGATGTATTTTCTATTTTAACTTGATTGACAGCCATTTTTAATGAAGTTCTTCACTCTGCTGTCTTTTGCGTCAGAAGGTGTGTTGCATGCACATGAGTTTATGCCCTTGAATTCTCAAAGCATTTTACTTGTCCCAGAGTGTTTACTGAAAGAATGTAATGATGTTAAAATGGATTGGAGGCATTGATGTTTGGACTATATTATACAATCTCCCTCTTGGTAGACGTATTATAGGAGTGTCATTACACCAGTTCTTCAAGAAGGATACAATCTCAAGCTGAAAATTTTAGAATATTTTTTAAACTACATTTCCTGACATGTTAATTCAGTAGTGTAACAAAGCAGACTAGAATTTCAATTGTTCTGTGCCTATTAAGTCTCCGGTTTAATGGGTAAGAAACACACATTCATTATAAGCTAGCAAAAACCTTATGAAAATAGAAGAGCACAGTTGGATATTACAAAAGTGTTAAGACTTTAAAACTCCCATCTCCAACTCCAGACCTATTTTAAACAGTGAACAACAGGAATTCTGCAGATGCTGGAAATTCAAGCAAAACACATCAAAGTTGCTGGTGAACGCAGCAGGCCAGGCAGCATCTCTAGGAAGAGTTGCAGTCGATGTTTCAGGCCGAGACCCTTCGTCAGGACTAACTGAAGGAAGAGTGAGTAAGGTATTTGAAAGTTGGAGGGGGAGGGGGAGATCCAAGATTTTGGATCTCTCCCTCCAACTTTCAAATCTCTTACTCACTCTTCCTTCAGTTAGTCCTGACGAAGGGTCTCGGCCTGAAACGTTGACTGCACCTATTTTAAACAGTGATTCCTTTTCCTTGCAAAGGAAGGGCAGAACTTCCCATGGATAATAAGGAATGTAGAATCCTCAAAGGCTGCCAGCAATGACTCCAAGGCTGGCAACTGCTGCAGGGACTATCATGACTTTGACGTAAATTTCAGCGTGGAATAGCAACCCTAGCCCACACTGTGGGACTGGAACTCCAGATCCTATGTAACTTAATCCCTGAAGTTCTTGTCGTCACCCCAGCACAAGCTGAAATGCCCCAGTGCCAGTGCAAGATATCAAATGCAATCTATCTCTGTGGCAAAAAGGCTTCATGGAATACCACGGGAGAAATGTGTGAAGCATCGCTCATGTAGCACATGGTTCCCTCATGATAGACAGATCTGTGCACATTATTGAAAGGCCTAGGTAGAGTGGATGTGGAGAGAATGTTTCCTAGAGAGGGGGAGTTGAGGACCAGAGGGCACAGCTTCATGATACAGTGACATCTTTTAGAAAAGGGATGAGGAGAAACTTCCTTAGCCAGAGCATAGTGAATCAGTGGAATTCATTGCCACAGATGGCTGTGGAGACTAGATCATCGAGTATATTGAAAGCGGAAGTTGCTAGGTACTTGTTTAGTAAGGGCGTCAAAGGTTGCAGAGAGAGTGGCTTGATACGGTAAATAAATCAGCCATGATAGAATGGCAGAGGAGAATCAATGGGCCAAATGGCCAGATCCAGCTCCTAACGTCCTATGCTCTGTTAGTCATTCGGTGGCTGATCAGCTGGAGAACGCCGGACAGAAAAAGATATCTCAGTGGTGGACAGCAGTGTTTAACTCAGGGAGTCGGGACGGTGGTGGGCAGCTCTCTCTACCTCTGGTTACGTGCTGCTTTAAAATGTAGGAGGCATTATACCCTTGGCCATTGGGCCCATCGAGTCAACTCCACCTCTCCGCCCAATGAAGGAGTGGAGGGTACCTCAGTAAATATATTTAAGACAAGTTTGGATAGATTTTTGCTTTGTAGGGGAATTAAAGGTTATGTGGAAAAGGCAGGTAGGTGGAAATGAGTTGATGGCTAGATCAACCATGATTTTATTGAATGGTGGAGCAGGCTTGATGGGCCAGATGGCCTCCTCCTGCTCCTATGTTCAAGCATCAATGGTTTTCTTGTCAAACCCATTCTCCTGCCTCCTCTGCGTTACGGGATATGGTGGAGATTTGTTTTTGCGTGTCGCCCCAGACAGTCAGCCATTCTTGTCTGGCACACGGTGTCAGGATTGGTCTCCTTTCAGATTAACCGGGTCACAATATGAACGTTCCTGACTTGACCCTTTTTTTTTTACGAGGCGGAGTGGCCAGCTCAATGCTTGACCCGGCACGGATGAAATGCGTGCTCAGGGGGTGGCCCGACTGGGATTCGAACTCCGGAGCCTTCGCTCCGGAGTCCGGCGCTGATGCCATTGCGCCACCAGCCGGCCGGTGGAGACATTGAAAAGTGCAGAGTGTGAGAAGATATGGAGGAGATGTTAAATGTTGCAGAGTATGGCAGGAAGGGTGGAGGTGTTGAACGTTGCAGCGTATGGGAAGATATGCTGCTGATGTTGAAAAATGCAGAATGTATGAGGATATGGTAGAGATTGTGAACAGTGTAGAATGTGAGAGGATATCTTGCACCTTAATAAGCAGGGCACCGGCATTCTGGCAGGCAGGTTTGCCTCTGCAACGCGGGTGTGTTTAAACTAAGTAGTGGGGGGGAGGGGACGAACTGGAAACATAAGTTTGGAGTTAAAGGGAAAATGAGAATAAGAAAAGTTAAGAAAGACAGCAGAATCTACAGAGCAGAAAGCTCAAGAAGGGATCGTACAGTATGGCCAAGTGAAATAGGAATTGATATGGGAGGTGAGGGGAGTAATGAATTAAAAGTATTATATATGAACACACGGAGTATAAGAAATAAAGTGGATGAGCTTGAGGCTCAGTTGGAAATTGGTAAGTATGATGTTGTGGGAATAACAGAGACATGGCTTCAAGTGGACAGGGCCTGGCAAATGAATATTCAAGGGTATATGTCCTATCGAAAGGACAGACTGATGGGCAGAGGGGGTGGGGTGGCTCTGTTGGTGAGGAATGATATTCAGTCCCTTGCGAGGGGGGACATAGAATCAGGAGACGTAGAGTCAGTATGGATAGAACTGAGAAATTCTTAAGGGTAGAAAGACCCTAATGGAAGTTATCTACAGGCCCCCAAACAGTAGTCTGGATGTAGGGTGTAAGTTGAATCAAGAGTTAAAATTGGCACGTCACAAAGGTAATGCTACAGTTGTTATGGGGGATTTCAACATGCAGGTAGACTGGAGGAATCAGGTTGGTACTGGACCCCAAGAAAGGGAGTTTGTGGAGTCCCTCCGAGATGGATTCTTAGAACAGCTCGTACTGGAGCCTACCAGAGAGAACGCAATTCTAGATTTAGTGTTGTGCAATGAACTGGATTTGATCAGGGACCTCGAGGTAAAGGAGCCATTAGGAGGCAGTGACCATAATATGATATGTTTTAATCTACAATTTGAGAGGGAGAAGGGAAACTCGGAAGTGTCAGTATTACAGTTGAACAAAGGGAACTATGGTGCTATGAGGGAGGAGCTGGCAAAAGTTCAATGGAACAATACCCTAGCAGGGTTGACAGTGGAACAGCAATGGCAAGTGCTTCTGGGAATAATGCGGAAGGTGCAGGATCAGTTCATTCCAAAGAGGAAGAAAGATCCTAAGGGGAGTAAGGGGAGGCCGTGGCTGACAAGGGAAGTAATGGACAGTGTAAAAATAAAAGAGAAGTATAACATAGCAAAGACGAGTGGGAAGCCGGAGGATTGGGAAACTTTTAAAGAGCAACAGAAGGTAACTAAAAAGGCAATACGTGGAGAAAAAATGAGGTACGAAGGTAAACTAGCCAAGAATATAAAGGAGGATAGTAAAAGCTTCTTTAGGTATGTAAAAAGGAAAAAAATGGTTAAGACCAGAATTGGGCCCTTGAAGACAGAAGCGGGTTAATTTATTATGGGGAACAAGGAAATGGCAGACGAGTTGAAAAGGTACTTTGGATCTGTCTTCACTAGGGAAGACACAAACAATCTCCCAGATGTAATAGTGGCCAAAGGACCTGGGGTAATGGATGAATTGAAGGAAATTTATATTGGTCAGGAAATGGTGTTGGATAGGCTGTTGGGTATGAAGGCTGATAAGTCCCCGGGACCTGATAGTCTACATCCAAGGGTACTTAAGGAGGTGGCTTTAGAAATCGTGGACGCATTGGTAATCATTTTCCAATGTTCTATAGATTCAAGATCAGTTCCTGTGGATTAGAGGGTGGCTAATGTTGTCCCTCTCTTCAAGAAGGGAGGAAGAGAGAAAACAGGGAATTATAGACCGGTTAGCCTGACGTCGGTGGTGGGAAAGATGCTGGAGTCAATTATAAGTGATGAAATTACGACACAGTAACAGGATTGGTCAGAGTCAGCATGGATTTACGAAGGGGAAATCGTGCTTGACTAATCTTCTGGAATTTTTTGAGGATGTAACTATGAAAATGGACAAGGGAGAGCCAGTGGATGTCGTGTACCTGGACTTTCAGAAAGCCTTTGATAAAGTCCCACATAGGAGATTAGTGGGCAAAATTAGGGCACATGGTATTGGGGGCAGAGTACTGACATGGATTGAAAATTGGCTGGCTGACAGAAAACAAAGAGTAGCGATTAACGGGTCCCTTTCAGAATGGCAGGCGGTGACCAGTGGGGTACCGTAGGGTTCAGTACTGGGACCGCAGCTGTTTACAATATATATTAATGATTTAGATGAGGGAATTAAAAGTAACATTAGCAAATTTGCCGATGACACAAAGCTGGGTGGCAGTGTGAAATGTGAGGAGGATGTTATGAGAATGCAGGGTGACTTGGACAGGCTGGGTGAGTGGGCAGATGCATGGCAGATGCAGTTTAATGTGAATAAATGTGAGGTTGTCCATTTTGGTGGTAAGAACGGGAAGGCAGATTATTATCTAAATGGAGTCAAGTTAGGAAAAGGGGAAGCACAACGAGATCTAGGTGTTCTTGTACATCAGTCACTGAAAGCAAGCATGCAAGTACAGCAGGCAGTGAAGAAAGCTAATGGCATGCTGGCCTTCATAACAAGGGGAATTGAGTATAAGAGCAAAGAGGTCCTTCTGCAGTTGTACAGGGCCCTGGTGAGACCACACCTGGAGTACTGTGTGCAGCTTTGGTCTCCAAATTTGAGGAAGGACATTCTTGCTATTGAGGGAGTGCAGCGTAGGTTCACAAGGTTAATCCCCGGGATGGCGGGACTGTCATATGTCGAAAGATTGGAGCTTGTATATTCTGGAATTTAGAAGGCTGAGAGGGGATCTTATTGAAACATATAAGATTATTAAGGGATTAGACACACTGGAGGCAGGAAGCATGTTCCCGCTGATGGGTGAGTCCAGAACCAGAGGCCACAGTTTAAGAATTAGGGGTAGGCCATTTAGAACGGAGTTGAGGAAAAACTTTTTCACCCAGAGAGTGGTGGATATATGGAATGCTCTGCCCCAGAAGGCTGTGGAGGCCAAGTCTCTGGATGCTTTTAAGAAAGAGATGGATAGAGTTCTTAAAGAAAGCAGAATCAAAGGTTAGGGGGATAAGGCAGGAACTGGATACTGATAGTGGATGATCAGCCATGATCACAGTGAATGGCGGTGCTGGCTCAAAGGGCCAAATGGCCTACTCCTGCTCCTATTGTCTATTGTCTATTATCTTAGAGATGCTGAACAGTGCGGAGTCTGGAAGGATATGGTGGAGATGTTGAACATGATGAGTGTGGGAGGATATAGTGGAGATGTTGAACATGATGAGTGTGGGAGGATATAGTGGAGATGTTGAACATGATGAGTGTGGGGGGATATAGTGGAGATGTTGAACATGATGAGTGTGGGAGGATATAGCGGAGATGTTGAACATGATGAGTGTGGGGGGATATGGTGGAGATGTTAGTGCAGAACGCTGGAATATATGATGGAAATATTGAATAGTGTAGAGAGTGGTAGGAATGGCGGAGGTATTGAATTGTGCTGATTGTGGGCGGATTTATTGGGGATATTGAATGGTGCAGAGTGTGGGAGGATCTGGTGGAGTTGTTGAGTGGTGCAGTGTTGGAGCAGTACCTTTGCCTGGTATCATTGACCTAAACCTGGACCATAGTTCTCATACACCTATCCATGTACCTTTCCAAATTTCTCTATAATGTTGAAATGAACTTCGCATCCACAACTTTACTTCAGAACATTACTACCTACAACAACAAGTTTTGAATTGAGTTTGAAATAATGTGACTCAAAACTTTTCCCCATGAACCATAGAATTTCTCGTCTAAGGTTAGCGAAGTCACTTTGATTTGCCTTATAAAGCCTGTCCTTTGGTTGTGGATGTAATTCTTTTTTTGTGATATATAAATCTTCTAACATTTACATTCCTTTCAAATCCACTGTTAAAAGCTAAAATAGAGAGAGAAGATCTCGACAAAATCACAGGCAGGAGTTGCTGGAAGATTTCCTCCCCTCGGTGGTATGTAATTCTGGTTATTATCAGTGTTTCTAGTTAAAGGAACAAATAACAAAATCAGTGTGAACAGAGGTGGTGCTGACTGAACCGTAAAAATGCAATATCAATTGAGTGTCATTTCTCTGGTGTCAGATTTAAATACAATTGCCTCTTACCTGAACATCAAAGGTATTCTTTTGTGATACCCCATGATGACAGTTTATTCCATTCTTAAAACACGGGAAAATTAACAATGTTGTGCTATGCCTAGCAAGAATGAGTTTTACATACAGTATATCTTTAGTTAACCATATAGCTGTCATCAGAAAAGATAGATTTTTTCAGTATATTTTTGATACTGTCTTGCTGAGGATGTTCTATGAGTCTGTGGTGGCCAGTGCGATCATGTTTGCTGTTGTGTGTTGGGGCAGCAGGCTGAGAGTAGCAGACACCAACAGAATCAACAAACTCATTCGTAAGGCCAGTGATGTTGTGGGGATGGAACTGAACTCTCTGACGGTGGTGTCTGGAAAGAGGATGCTGTCCAAGTTGCATGCCATCTTGGACAATGTCTCCTACCCACTACATAATGTACTGGTTGGGCACAGGAGTACATTCAGCCAGAGACTCATTCCACCGAGATGCAACACAGAGCGTCATAGGAAGTCATTCCTGCCTGTGGCCATCAAACTTTACAACTCCTCCCTTGGAGCGTCAGACACCCTGAGCCAATAGGCTGGTCCTGAACTTATTTCCTGGCATAATTTACATATTACTATTTATTATTTATGGTGCAACTGTAACGAAAACCAGTTTCCCCCGGGATCAATAAAGTATGACTATGACTATGACTATGACTATGTAAGTAAGAAGATGCAGCTAACGTATAGATAAGGTGAATGTGAAAGCAATAAAGAAAGTTTGGTCTGCAAAGTAGCAGCCCCATTAACTGTAGGAGAAAGGATATCAGTCACACCATGTGGCTGCAGTATTAGTTTTCTGGAGGAGCGATTACATGTTCCAGATCTGCAGAAAGGTACTTAACTTTGAGAATTGTGACTGCTGAAGGGCAAATCCCACCAGATAATGGGATGTCAAGTATCCATGGCCAACATGGGTGAGCATTTCACCTTTCCTTTTTTCCCCTGGGTTTACACCAGTACTGGGAGTTTATAAACATAGAAACAGAAATCCCACAGCACAATACAGGCCCTTCAGCCCACAATGCTGTCTCGAACATGTCCTTACTTAGAAATTACCTTTATAAAGACGAGAATTCAGACCTTATTTACCACATCTGTCAAACACGCTGCACTCACTAGTTGAACTATGTAACAAAGGCTACCGGTGTCATTTGAAAAGACTGGAAGTGTTTATTTAAGTTTGCAATCGGGGGTGGTGTGGTGGTGTGAATAGTACTTTGTGTAATTTAAGAGCCCACAGAACTATTCATCTTGATGCAGGAATAAAATTGCTTTCATGTTTATTCAGAGCAGAAAGTCACTCTCTCTCGTTGTGAATCATTTATTTAGTATATCTTATGGAGAAATCCAACAAGGAGTTAGAGAGAAGCTTCTTTCTCCAGAAGTAGTGAGAAAGTGAGTTGAAACAAATGTCGTGGAGTGGTTTCAGGGAAAGTTACATGGTGGAGGGAGTGGTAGAGGGATAGACAGAGAGGTTCAGGGAAAGCAAGGTGAAAGAGGCTCTTAATGTGTGGGAAAAATGGCATTTTGGCTGGGCTGAATGACCTGGTGAGACTTTATCTGATAGTCGGCTCTGGGATGGAGTCAAGGGGTCATGTCAATGACAGAATCAGGCTTAAAGAATTTGTCAAGATGCTTCTTTCAATGGTGCCAATTGCCTCTCCGGCTGATAGATTTACCTCCTTTCTTGCCTCCCATATGGCAGGTCCTTGGGTATTTGGGATGTACTGATATCCTCACCTGTCTGGTTGGCAGCAGGTTGCTAGGTGGACCTCATGTTTCCATCTTGTTTCTTTTCTCAATCATCCTGTACATCCGTTTCTTTTCTCAATCATCCTGTACAGTCGTTTCTTTTCTCAATCATCCTCTACAGCCGTTTCTTTTCTCAATCATCCTCTACAGCCGTTTCTTTTCTCAATCATCCTCTACAGTCATTTCTTTTCTCAATTATCCTCTACTGCCGTTTCTTTTCTCGATCATCCTCTACAGCCGTTTCTTTTCTCGATCATCCTCTACAGTCGTTTCTTTTCTCGATCATCCTGTACAACCGTTTCTTTTCTCGATCATCCTCTACAGCCGTTTCTTTTCTCGATCATCCTGTACAGTCGTTTCTTTTCTCGATCATCCTGTACAGCCGTTTCTTTTCTCGATCATCCTGTACAGCCGTTTCTTTTCTCGATCATCCTCTACAGTCGTTTCTTTTCTCGATCATCCTCTACAGCCGTTTCTTTTCTCGATCATCCTCTACAGCCGTTTCTTTTCTCGATCATCCTCTACAGTCGTTTCTTTTCTCAATCATCCTGTACAGCCGTTTCTTTTCTCAATCATCCTCTACAGTCATTTCTTTTCTCAATCATCCTGTACAGCTCTTTTCTTTTCTCAATCATCCTGTACAGCTCTTTCTTTTCTCAATCATCCTGTACAACCGTTTCTTTTCTCAATCATCCTGTATAGTCGTTTCTTTTCTCAATCATCCTTTACAACCGTTTCTATTCTCAATCATCCTCTTCAGTCATTTCTTTTCTCAATCATCCTCTACAGCCGTTTCTTTTCTCAATCATCCTCTACAGCCGTTTCTTTTCTCAATCATCCTGTACAGCCGTTTCTTTTCTCAATCATCCTCTACAGTCGTTTCTTTTCTCAATCATCCTCTACAGCCGTTTCTTTTCTCAATCATCCTCTACAGTCGTTTCTTTTCTCAATCATCCTGTACAGCCGTTTCTTTTCTCAATCATCCTCTACAGTCATTTCTTTTCTCAATCATCCTGTACAGCTCTTTTCTTTTCTCAATCATCCTGTACAGCTCTTTCTTTTCTCAATCATCCTGTACAACCGTTTCTTTTCTCAATCATCCTGTACAGTCGTTTCTTTTCTCAATCATCCTTTACAACCGTTTCTATTCTCAATCATCCTCTTCAGTCATTTCTTTTCTCAATCATCCTCTACAGCCGTTTCTTTTCTCAATCATCCTCTACAGCCGTTTCTTTTCTCAATCATCCTGTACAGCCGTTTCTTTTCTCAATCATCCTCTACAGTCGTTTCTTTTCTCAATCATCCTCTACAGCCGTTTCTTTTCTCAATCATCCTCTACAACCGTTTCTTTTCTCAATCATCCTCTACAGCCGTTTCTTTTCTCAATCATCCTCTACAGTCGTTTCTTTTCTCAATCATCCTCTACAGTCGTTTCTTTTCTCAATCATCCTCTACAGTCGTTTCTTTTCTCAATCATCCTGTACAGTCGTTTCTTTTCTCAATCATCCTGTACAGCTCTTTCTTTTCTCAATCATCCTCTACAGCCGTTTCTTTTCTCAATCATCCTGTACAACCGTTTCTTTTCTCAATCATCCTGTACAGCCGTTTCTTTTCTCAATCATCCTCTACAGTCGTTTGTTTTCTCAATCATCCTGTACAGCCGTTTCTTTTCTCAATCATCCTCTACAGCCATTTCTTTTCTCAATCATCCTGTACAGCCGTTTCTTTTCTCAATCATCCTGTACAGTCGTTTCTTTTCTCAATCATCCTCTACAGCCGTTTCTTTTCTCAATCATCCTGTACAGCCGTTTCTTTTCTCAATCATCCTCTACAGTCGTTTGTTTTCTCAATCATCCTGTACAGCCGTTTCTTTTCTCAATCATCCTCTACAGCCGTTTCTTTTCTCAATCATCCTGTACAACCGTTTCTTTTCTCAATCATCCTGTATAGTCGTTTCTTTTCTCAATCATCCTCTACAGCCGTTTCTTTTCTCAATCACCCTGTACAGCCGTTTCTTTTCTCAATCATCCTCTACAGTCGTTTCTTTTCTCAATCATCCTCTACAGTCATTTCTTTTCTCAATCATCCTGTACAGTCGTTTCTTTTCTCAATCATCCTCTACAGTCGTTTCTTTTCTCTGGGAGTATAGAGCTTCTCTAATCTGGCTGCTGGATATTTACAGTTTGTTATCTTCTGGACTGCTGGAACAAATCTTTGTACTTCCTGATCAAGAAGCCAAGACTCCTCAAAAAAAAAGGTAAACTTCAGAGCTGTGGACTCACTGCATCTCCCACTGGGTAGGCAGTCTCAGCCTGTCCGTGAGATGTTCTGGAAAGGAGCTCTCCTTACAGGGTCCTTGAGCCCCTCAACACTAATTCTCCTGCAGAATAGGCTTTACACTTTCAGAACTCCCAATCTACCTGCCCTCCTGACCCTCACTGGCAGAGTCTGCCCCATGGCTTAAGGAAAAGAGAGTACCTGCAACATGGTGGGTATCGCATAGTTCTACCCAGTTTATTCCTAAGATTGGCAGTTCTGCACGGAAGGGTGATCAGACAGAATGGGGATACATTCTCCATAGTTTGAAATCTATAGACTGCAATCTCAATGACACATAAAAAATTCCTGTCATGGTTAAATGCAGGGATGATGCTCCCCTTGGCTGTTGTATCCAGAGGTGTTAGACTCAAAGTCGGGGGAAACCAATTCACTTCAGAGACGAGCGAAGATCCCCTCATCCTGAACATAATGAATCCCCTACCTAGAAGAAATAGGCACACTCAAATGCTAAGCACAGAATATTGGCCTTCGTAAATCAATGTACAGGAGATGGAATGTTACGTTGAAGTTGTCTAAGATGTTGGTGAGGCCTAATTTGGAGTATTATATGCAATTTTCATCACCTACCTACAGGAAAGATGTAAACAAGTTTGAAAGCTGAATTTCAATGTTTAACAGAAGTTTAGATAGGTACATGGATAGTACGGATATAGAGCGCGATGGTCCAAGTGCAGGTCGTTGGGCAGAGGCAGTTTAAATGGTTTTAGCATGGACCATATGGGCTGTTTCTGTGCTGTACTTCAATACGACTCAATAACTTTCTATGGAACATGGAACATAGAACCTAGAACATGGGACATAGCACATAGAACATAGAACCTACAACATAAAACATAGAACCTAGAACATGGAACATAAAACATAGAACATAGAACCTAGAACATGGAACATAGAACATAGAACCTAGAATGTGGAACATAGAACATAGAACATGGAACCTAGAACTTGGAACATTGAACCTTGAACATGGAACATGTGACATTGAACCTAGAACTGAGAACATGAAACATAGAACCCAGAACATGGAACATGTAACACAGAATCTAGAAAATCAAACATAGAATCTAGAATGTGGAACATGTAACATAGAACCTAGAATGTGGAACCTAAAACCTAGAACATGGAACATGTAAAATAGGACCTAGAACGTGGAACATAGAACCCAGAATGTGGTACATAAAACCTAGAACATGTAACATGTAAAATAGAACCTAGAACGTGGAACCTAGAATTTAGAACATGGAACATGTAACATTGAACCTAGAATGTGGAACCTAGAACATAGAATGTAGAACATAGAACCTAAACATGGAACATGCAACATAGAACCTAAAACCTGGAACATGGAACCTATAACATGGAACATGTAACCTAGAACTTAGAACATGGAACATAGAACCTAGAAAGTGGAACATGTAACATAGAATCTAGAACATGGAACATGTAACATAGAACCTAGAACGTGGAACCTAGAACCTAGAACATAGAACATGTAACCTAGAACTTAGAATGTGGAGCATAGAACCTAGGATGTGGAACATGTAACAGAACCTAGAACGTGGAACATAGAACATAGAACCTAGAACATGGAACACAGAAGATTACAGCACGACAGCATCCTTACCTTTCTCTATGGACTGAAGAAGGATGAGAGATGACTTGCTAGTCATAGTCATAGTCATACTTTATTGATCCCGGGGGAAATTGGTTGTCGTTACTGTTGCACCATAAATAATAAATAGTAATAAAATCATAAATAGTTAAATAGTAATATGTAAATTATGCCAGGAAATAAGTCCAGGACCAGCCTATTGGCTCAGGGTGTCTGACCCTCCAAGGGAGGAGTTGTAAAGTTTGATGGCCACAGGCAGGAATGACTTCCTATGACACTCTGTGTTGCATCTCGGTGGAATGAGTCTCTGGCTGAATGTACTCCTGTGCCCAACCAGTACATTATGTAGTGGATGGGAGACATTGTCCAAGATGGCATGCAACTTAGACAGCATCCTCTTTTCAGACACCACCGTCAGAGAGTCCAGTTCCATCCCTACAACATCACTGGCCTTACGAATGAGTTTGTTGATTCTGTTGGTATCTGCTACCCTCAGCCTGCTGCCCCAGCACACAACAGCAAACATGATAGCACTGGCCACCACAGACTCATAGAACATCCTCAGCATCGTCCGGCAGATGTTAAAGGACCTCAGTCTCCTCAGGAAATAGAGACGGCTCTGACCCTTCTTGTAGACAGCCTAGAGATATACATATGAAAAGAGACATAGATCGAGTGGACAGTCAGAGACTTTTTCACATTCACATCACTTTTTCACTATTATCCTTCATTTAATAAACGCTTACAGGCACATGGAGGACAGAAAAAAAATGGAAGGCTATGTAAGAGGGAAGGATCAAATTGGTCAGTATAACCTACTGGAACAGTAGGTTAAAAGGTTGATGCAAAGTTGTGGGCCAAAGTACCTGCACTGTGTTGTACTGTTCTATATTAATTGTAAGTGAAAGAAGCAATGAAGAGCACAGTTTGTAAACCTCTGTTTGGGGTTTATTGAAATATTTCATACCAAATCTAGAGCATTAACATAGCCAACAAAGCAACCTCATAAAACAGAAAGTCATGTCATTTTGTTCAAACTCACTTTTATACGCTTATTTTAATTAGTTCTGTCTAGTCAGAAATAATAGCTATAAATATTCAGATCACAAGATTTGTATTGTTATTGCAATGTATTCTGTTACCATGGCAACTCAGAGTTCCACACACTAATCACTAAATCAAACCTTTCACAGAATACTCCTGTGTGTGCGCTGAACGAAAATCTTCTTGAGTTTTATATTTAGTGTATGTTCAATGTTTCAGTCAGTAAATTACTTTTTGATTAAAATTATTGTTTTGTTTAAAGGAGTTTAACATGGATTTCATGATTGTTTTCCCCAAAAAAAGCAGGAGTTGAACTTATCCAGAGGCACAGGAAAGGCAGTCTGACAATATATCTTCCGTCTAGGTCTCTTTTGAATGAAAAGTACCCGACACACCACCAGGGTCTTGAGATTGACAGGATGACTTAAGTCATCAGTTCAACAGAAATATTCACTTAATAAACATTAAATTCTGTCTTTTTATTGATTTTCCCATGTCCTTCATTAAGTTTAGACTGAGTTACTTATCTCACATGCTTTGAAACATACAGCGAAATGTGTCATCTGTGTTAACGATATTGTCACTAATTGAAATGAATATATTTTCAAGTTTGCTTTCCTAGCTATTAAACGAACTCTCTTTTGCTCCAGATCTATTATCCTTCATTTTAA
Source organism: Mobula hypostoma (assembly GCF_963921235.1). Lineage (NCBI taxonomy): Eukaryota > Metazoa > Chordata > Chondrichthyes > Myliobatiformes > Myliobatidae > Mobula > Mobula hypostoma. The sequence goes on from NC_086112.1 coordinate 987,947, forward strand.
ATCCTCCATCGTTCAAGCAATTGTTTCCAGTCATTTACTCCACGCAACTTCTCCATTCTCAGACACCGGGCAATCAATTCTCTTCCGACTGGCTGCTCATCAGAGGAATATCTGCTGTTAAACTGCCCACAGCTCCTCTCCCGCGTCTGCTAGTCTGCCGAAGGCTCAGAGACTAATGAAAATCTCTGGCACTGGGTGGATTAGAGCGACACAGTGATCAGTGATTCTGGATCCATTCTGCCTGTGGATACAGCCAAGAGTTGGAGTCACTGACACCAGCCCTATCCCTCATTACTGGTCGCAATGTTTATCAACAATGCAGTACAATGTGAAATAGAGGCATCATTAAGGATAATCAGCACAATGCACAAGGTCCACCAGGTCAGCAAGTTCTCAATTTAGTTCCTTGGTGGGTCAGAGGTGCCAACACAGGGCAGTCCAGCGAAGCAGAGTGACGTTAGAGACATCTGACAGAGCCTGCCACTCACTCTGTGATGGAAGCCCTTCTGCACAAATCCAAAGCCTTCTTCATGACACTCAGGTTCTGTGGAATCCACCCTCACAAACCTCTCACTTACATACCTGTCCTTGCCTTCCCTGATCACTCTCCTCTGGTTCCTCATAAGAAATAGGAGCAGGAGTCGGTCATCTGGCCTGTCAAGCCTGCTCCGACATTCAGTAAGATCATGGCTGATCTGGCCACGGATTCATCTCCACCTACCTGCCTTTTCCCCATCACCCTTAATACCACCACTATGCAAAAATCTATCCAGCCTTGTCTTAAATATATTTACTGAGGTAGCCTTCACTGCTTCATTGGGCAGAGAATTCCCAGATTCACCAGTCTCTGGGAAAAGCAGTTCCTCCTCATCCCAGTCCTAAATCTACTCCCCTGAATCTTGAGGCTATGTCCCCTAGTTCTAGTCTCACCTAACAGTAGAAGCAACTTTCCTGCCTCTGTCTTATTTTAACCCTTTCATAATTTTATGCTTCTACCAGATGTCCCCTCATTCTTCTGAATCCCAACAAGTACAGTCCCAGGCAACTCAATCTCTCCTCACAGTCTAACCCCCTCATCTCTGGAATCAACCTGGTGAACCTCCTCTGTACTGCCTCCAAACCAGTACATCCTTCCTCAAGTAAGGAGACCAGAACCGCATGCAGTACTCCAAGTGTGGCCACAGCAGTACCCTGTAGAGTGGCAGCATAACCTCCCTGCCCTTAAGTTTAATCCCTCTCTCAGTGAAGGCCAACATTCCATTTGCCTTCTTGATAGACTGCTGCACCTGCGAACCAACCTTCTGTGATTCATGCACAAGCACTCCCAAATCCCTCTGCACAGCAACATGCTGCAATATTTTACCATTTAAATAATAACCTGCTGTTTCATTTTTCATTCCAAAGTGGATGACCTCGCATTTACCAACATTGTACTCCATCTGCCAGACCCTTGCCCACTCACTTAACCGTCTATATCTCTCTGCAGCCTCCCCGCATCTTCTGCACAATCTGCTTTTCCACTCAATTCAGTATCATCAGCAAATTTTGCAAACTCATCACTATACTTGGTCCCCTCTTCCAGATCGTTAATACATACCGATCACAGTTCTGAGCCCAGCACTGACCCCTGTGGCACACCGCTCAGCACTGACTGCCAACCAGAGTAACACCCATGTGTCCGAACTCTCTGCTTGCTATTAGTTTACCAATCCTCTATCCTTGCTAATACACCTCCCCCTACTCTGTGCATCCTTATCTTATGATTAAGTCTTTGATGTGGCACCTTATCAAATGCCTTCTGGAAATCCAAGTAAATAACGTCCATCTGTTCCCCTCTATCCACAGCACTGATTATATGCTCAAAGTGCTCCAGTAAGTTTGTCAAACAGGACCTGCCTTTTCTGAATCCATCCTCCGTCTGCCTGATGGATCCATTTCTTTCCAGATGCCTCGCTATTTCTTCTTTAATGATAGCTTCAAGCATTTTCCAACTACAGATGTCAAACTAACTGGCTTACAGTTACCTACCTTTTACATACATGCTTTTATGAACAGTGGCATGACATTCACCCAAAGTTCAGTGAATTTTGGTAAATTATCACCCAAGCCTCGACTATAACTTCTACCATTCCTCCATTGGACACCATAACACCACCATCACCACCCACCCCATCAACCGCCACAGTGACACTAGATAATTACACCTTTCCCCACCTTCCACACCCCCACACTGACGCTGGATAATTCCACTTTCCCCACCTTCCACACCCCCACACTGACGCTGGATAATTCCCTTTTCCCCACCATCCACACCCCCACACTGACACTAGATAATTACACCTTTCCCCACCTTCCACACCCCGACACTGACACTGGATAATTACACCTTTCCACACCCCCACACTGACACTAGATAATTACACCTTTCCCCACCTTCCACACCCCCACGCTGACGCTGGATAATTCTCCTTTCCCCACCTTCCACACCCCCACACTGACGCTGGATAATTCCCCTTTCCCCACCATCCACACCCCCACACTGACACTGGATAATTACACCTTTCCCCACCATCCACAACCCCACACTGACACTGGATAATTCCTCTTTCCCCACGATCCACACCCTGACACTGACACTGGATAATTACACCTTTCCCCACCATCCACACCCCCACACGGACACTGGATAATTCCCCTTTCCCCACCATCTACACCCCAACACTGACACTGGATAATTCCCCTTTCCCCACCATCCACACCCCCACACTGACACTGGATAATTCCACTTTCCCCACCAAACACACCCCAACACTGACACTGGATAATTACCCCTTTCCCCGCAATCCCTACCCCAACACGGACACTGGATAATTCCCCTTTCCCCACCATCCACACCCCCACACTGACACTGGATACTTCCACTTTCCCCACCATCCACACCCCCACACTGACACTGGATAATTCACCTTTCTACACCATCCACACCCCCACACTGACACTGGATAATTCCCCTTTCCCCACTATCCACACCCCCACACTGACATGGGATAAATCCCCTTTCCCCATGATCCACACCCCGACACTGACACTGGAAAATTTCCCTTTCCCCACCATCCACACCCCGACACTGACACTGGATAATTACACCTTTCCCCACCATCCACACACCCACACTGACACTGGAAGATTCCCCTTTCCTCACCATCCACACCCCCACACTGACACTGGATAATTCCCCTTTCCCCACCATCCACACCCCGACACTGACACTGGATAATTCCCCTTTCCCCACCATCCACACCACGACACTGACACTGGATAATTCCCCTTTCCCCACCATCCACACCCCCACACTGACACTGGATAATTACCCTTTCCCCACCATCCACACCCCAACACTGACTCTGGATAATTCCCCTTTCCCCACCATCGACACCACGACACTGACACTGGATAATTTCACTTTCCCCACCATCCACACCCCACACTGACACTAGATATTCACATCTTTCCCCACCATCCACACCCCCACACTGACACTGGATAATCCACTTTCCCCACCATCCACACCCCACACTGCCACTAGATATTCACATCTTTCCCCACCATCCACACCCCCACACTGACACTGGACAATGACACCTTTCCACACCATCCACACCCCCACACTGACACTGGATAATTCCCCTTTCCCCACTATCCACACCCCCACACTGACACGGGATAATTCCCCTTTCCCCACCATCCACACCCCCACACTGACACTGGATACTTCCACTTTCCCCACCATCCACACCCCCACACTGACACTGGATAATTCACCTTTCTACACCATCCACACCCCCACACTGACACTGGATAATTCCCCTTTCCCCACTATCCACACCCCCACACTGACATGGGATAAATCCCCTTTCCCCATGATCCACACCCCGACACTGACACTGGAAAATTTCCCTTTCCCCACCATCCACACCCCGACACTGACACTGGATAATTACACCTTTCCCCTGCATCCACACACCCACACTGACACTGGAAGATTCCCCTTTCCTCACCAACCACACCCCCACACTGACACTGGATAATTCCCCTTTCCCCACCATCCACACCCCGACACTGACACTGGATAATTCCCCTTTCCCCACCATCCACACCACGACACTGACACTGGATAATTCCCCTTTCCCCACCATCCACACCCCCACACTGACACTGGATAATTACCCTTTCCCCACCATCCACACCCCAACACTGACTCTGGATAATTCCCCTTTCCCCACCATCGACACCACGACACTGACACTGGATAATTTCACTTTCCCCACCATCCACACCCCACACTGACACTAGATATTCACATCTTTCCCCACCATCCACACCCCCACACTGACACTGGATAATCCACTTTCCCCACCATCCACACCCCACACTGCCACTAGATATTCACATCTTTCCCCACCATCCACACCCCCACACTGACACTGGACAATGACACCTTTCCACACCATCCACACCCCCACACTGACACTGGATAATTCCCCTTTCCCCACTATCCACACCCCCACACTGACACGGGATAATTCCCCTTTCCCCACGATCCACACCCCGACACTGACACTGGAAAATTTCCCTTCCCCACCATCCACACCTCCACACTGACACTGGATAATTCCCCTTGCCCCACCATCCACACCCCGACACTGACACTGGATAATTCCCCTTTCCTCACCATCCACACCCCCACACTGACACTGGATAATTCCCCTTTCCCCACCATCCACACCCCCACACTGACACTGGATGATTACACCTTTCCCCACCATCCACACCCCGACTCTGACACTGGATAATTACACTTTCCCCACCATCCACATCCCAACTCTGACTCTGGATAATTCCTCTTTCCCCACATTCCACACCCCACACTGACACTAGATATTCACATCTTTCCCCACCATCCACACCCCCACACTGACACTGGACAATGGCGCCTTTCCCCACCATCCACACCCCCACACTGACACTGGATAATTCCCCTTTCCCCACTATCCACACCCCGACACTGACACGGGATAATTCCCCTTTCCCCACCAAACACACCCCAACACTGACACTGGATAATTACCCCTTTCCCCGCCATCCCTACCCCAACACGGACACTGGATAATTCCCCTTTCCCCACCATCCACACCCCCACACTGACACTGGATACTTCCACTTTCCCCACCATCCACACCCCCACACTGACACTGGATAATTCACCTTTCTACACCATCCACACCCCCACACTGACACTGGATAATTCCCCTTTCCCCACTATCCACACCCCCACACTGACATGGGATAAGTCCCCTTTCCCCATGATCCACACCCCGAAACTGACACTGGATAATTACACTTTCCCCACCATCCACATCCCAACTCTGACTCTGGATAATTCCTCTTTCCCCACCATCCACACCCCACACTGACACTAGATATTCACATCTTTCCCCACCATCCACACCCCCACACTGACACTGGACAATGACGCCTTTCCCCACCATCCACACCCCCACACTGACACTGGATAATTCCCCTTTCCCCACTATCCACACCCCGACACTGACACGGGATAATTCCCCTTTCCCCATGATCCACACCCCGACACTGACACTGGAAAATTTCCCTTCTCCACCATCCACAACCCCACACTGACACTGGATAATTACACCTTTCCCCACCATCCACACACCCACACTGACACTGGATAATTCCTCTTTCCCCACCATCCACACCCCCACACTGACACTGGATAATTCCCCTTGCCCCACCATCCACACCCTCACACTGACAGTGGAGAATTCCTCTTCTCCCACCATCCACACCCGCACGCTGACACTGGATAATTCCACTTTCCCCACCATCCACACCCCCACACTGACACTGGATAATTACACCTTTCCCCACCATCCACACCCCAACACTGACACTGGATAATCCACTTTCCCCACCATCCACACACCCACACTGACACTAGATATTCACACTTTTCCCCACCATCCACACCCCACACTGACACTGAATAATTACACCTTTCCCCACCATCCACACCCCCACACTGACACTTGATAATTCCCCTTTCCCCACCATCCACACCCCCACACTGACACTGGATAATTACACCTTTCCCCACCATCCGCACCCCACACTGACACTGGATAATTCTCCTTTCCCCACCATCCACACCCCCACACTGACACTGGATAATTTCCGTTCCCCTCTATCCACTCCCCGACACTGACACTGGATAATTCCCCTTTCCCCACCATCCACACCCCCACACTGACACTGGATAATTCCTCTTTCCCCAAGATCCACACCCTGACACTGACACTGGATAATTACACCTTTCCCCACCATCCACACCCCCACACTGACACTGGATAATTCCCCTTTCCCCACCATCTACACCCCAATACTGACACTGGATAATTCCCCTTTCCCCACCATCCACACCCACACACTGACACTGGATAATTCCTCTTTCCCCACGATCCACACCCTGACACTGACACTGGATAATTACACCTTTCCCCACCATCCACACCCCCACACGGACACTGGATAATTCCCCTTTCCCCACCATCTACACCCCAACACTGACACTGGATAATTCCCCTTTTCCCACCATCCACACCCCCACACTGACACTGGATAATTCCCCTTTCCCCAGCAAACACACCCCAACACTGACACTGGATAATTACCCCTTTCCCCGCCACCCCACCCAAACACGGACACTGGATAATTCCCCTTTCCCCACCATCCACACTCCCACACTGACACTGGATAGTTAGCCCTTCCCCACCCCCACACTGACACTGGATAATTGACCTTTCTACACCATCCACACCCCCACACTGACACTGGATAATTCCCCTTTCCACACTATCCACACCCCCACACTGACATGGGATCAGTCGCCTTTCCCCATGAACCACACACCGACACTGACACTGGAAAATTTCCCTTTCCCCACCATCCACACCCCGACACTGACACTGGATAATTACACCTTTCCCCACCATCCACACCCCCACACTGACACTGGATAATTCCCCTTTCCCCACCATCCACACCCCCACACTGACACTGGATAATTATCCTTTCCCCACCATCCACACCCCCCACACTGACACTGGACAACCCACTTTCCCCACCATCCACACCCCACACTGACACTAGATTTTCACATCTTTCCCCACCATCCACACCCCCACACTGACACTGGACAATGACACCTTTCCCCACCATCCACACCCCCACACTGACACTGGATAATTCCCCTTTCCCCACTATCCACACCCCCACACTGACACAGGATAATTCCCCTTTCCCCATGATCCACACCCCGACACTGACACTGGAAAATTTCCCTTCCCCACCATCCACACCCCCACACTGACATTGGATAATTACACCTTTCCCCACCATCCACACACCCACACTGACACCGGATGATTCCCCTTTCCTCACCATTGACACGCCCACACACACTGGATAATTTCCCTTGCCCCACCATCCACACCCCGACATTGACAGTGGAGAATTCCTCTTCTCCCACCATCCACACCCGCACGCTGACACTGGATTATTCCACTTTCCCCACCATCCACACCCCCACACTGACACTGGATAATTACACCTTTCCCCACCATCCACACCCCCACACTGACACTGGATAATCCACTTTCCCCACCATCCACACACCCACACTAACACTAGATATTCACACCTTTCCCCACCATCCACACACCCACACTGACACTGAATAATTACACCTTTCCCCACCATCCACACCCCCACACTGACACTGGATAATTCCCCTTTCCCCACCATCCACACCACCACACTGACACTGGATAATTACACCTTTCCCCACCATCCACACCCCACACTGACACTGGATAATTCTCCTTTCCCCACCATCCACACCCCCACATTGACACTGGATAATTCCCCTACCCCTCTATCCACTCCCCGACACTGACACTGGATAATTCCCCTTTCCCCACCATCCACATCCCCACACTGACACTGGATGATTACACCTTTCCCCACCATCCACACCCCCCCACTGACACTGGATAATTACCCTTTCCCCACCATCCACACCCCAACACTGACTCTGGATAATTCCTCTTTCCCCACCATCCACACCCCCACACTGACACTGGGTGATTAAACCTTTCCCCACCATCCACACCCCAACACTGACACTGGATAATTACCCTTTCCCCACCATCCACACCCCAACACTGACACGGGATAATTCCCCTTTCCCCACGATCCACACCCCAACCCTGACACTGGAAAATTTCCCTTCCCCACCATCCACACCCCGACACGGACACTGGATAATTACACCTTTCCCCACCATCCACACACCCACACTGTCACTAGATATTCACACCATTCCCCACCATCCACACCCCCACACTGACACTGGATAATTCCCCTTTCCCCACCATCCACACCCCAACACTGACACTGGATAATTACACCTTTCCCCACCATCCACACCCCAACACTGACACTGGATAATTCCCCTTTCCCCACCATTGACACCCCCACACTGACACTGGATAATTACACCTTTCCCCACCATCCACACCCCACACTGACACTGGATAATTATCCTTTCCCCACCATCCACACCCCCACACTGACACTGGATAATTCCCCTTCCCCACTATCCACTCCCCGACACTGACGCTGGATAATTCCTCTTTCCCCACCATCCACACCCCCACACTGACAGTGGATAATCCAGCTTACCCACCATCCACACCCCGGCACTGACAAGGGATAATTCCCCTTTCCCTACGATCCACACCCCGACACTGACACTGGAAAATTTCCCTTCCCTACCATCCACACCCCCACACTGACACTGGATAATTCCCCTTTCCCCACCATCCACACCCCCACACACTGACACTGGATAATTCCCCTTTCCCCCTCATCCAACCCCCACACTGACACTGGATAATTCCCCTTTCCCCACCATCCACACCCCCATACTGACACTGGATGATTACACCTTTCCCCACCATCCACACCCCGACACTGACACTGGATAATTACCTCTTCCCCACCATCCACACCCCAACACTGACTCTGGATAATTCCTCTTTCCCCACCATCCACACCCCCACACTGACACTGGATAATCCACTTTCCCCACCATCCATACCCCACACTGACACTAGATATTCACATCTTTCTCCACCATCCACACCCCCACACTGACACTGGACAATGACACCTTTGCCCACCATCCACACCCCCACACTGACACTGGATAATTCCCCTTTCCCCACCATCCACACCCCCACACTGACACTGGATAATTCTCCTTTCCCCACCATCGACACACCCACACTGACACTGGATAATTACACCTTTCCCCACCATCCACACCCCACACTGACACTGGATAATTCTCCTTTCCCCACCATCGACACACCCACACTGACACTGGATAATTACACCTTTCCCCACCATCCACACCCCACACTGAAACTGGATAATTCTCCTTTCCCCACCATCCACACCCCCACACTGACACTGGATAATTCCCCTTCCCCACTATCCACTCCCCGACACTGACACTGGATAACTCCTCTGTCCCCACCATCCACAATCCCACACTGACACTGGATAATTCCCATTTCCCCACCATCCACACCCCTACACTGACACTGGATAATTCCCCATTCCACACCATCCACACCCCCACACTGACAGTGGAGAATTCCTCTTCTCCCACCATCCACACCCCCAGACTGACACTGGATAATTCCCCTTTCCCCACCATCCACACCCCTACACTGACACTGCATAATTCCCCTTTCCCCACAATCCACACCCCCACACTGACTCTGGATAATTACACATTTCCCCACCATCCACATCCCCACACTGATACTACATAATTACACCTTTCCCCGCCATCCACACCCCCACACTGACACTGGATAATTCCACTTTCCCCACCATCGTCATCCCCACACTGACACTGGAGAATTCCCCTTTCCCCACCATCCACACTCCGACACTGACAGTGGATAATTACACCTTTCCCCACCATCCACATCCCCACACTGATACTACATAATTACACCTTTCCCCGCCATCCACACCCCCACACAGACACTGGATAATTCCCCTTTCTCCACTATCCACACCCCCACACTGACACTGGATAATTCCACTTTCCCCACTATCCACACCCCGACACTGACACTGGATAATTCCCCTTTCCCCACCATCCACACCCCAACACTGACACTGGATGATTACACCTTTCCACACCATCCACACCCCCACACTGACACTTGATAATTCCCCTTTCCCCACCATCTGCACCCCCACACTGACACTAGATAATTACACCTTTCCCCACCATCTACACCCCGACACTGACACTGGATAATTACCCTTTCCCCACCATCCACACCCCAACACTGACTCTGGATAATTTCTCTTTCCCCACCATCCACACCCCCACACTGACAGTGGATAATCCACTTTCCACACCCCCACACTGACTCTAGATATTCACACCTTTCCCCACCATCCACACCCCCACACTGACACTGGATAATTCCTCTTTCCCCACGATCCACACCCTGATATTGACACTGGATAATTACACCTTTCCCCACCATTCACACCCCCACACTGACACTGGATAATTCCCCTTTCCCCACTATCCACACCCCCACTCTGACACGGGATAATTCCCCTTTCCCCACTATCCACACCCCCACACTGACATGGGATAAGTCCCCTTTCCCCATGAACCACACACCGACACTGACACTGGAAAATTTCCCTTTCCCCACCATCCACACCCCGACACTGACACTGGATAATTACACCTTTCCCCACCATCCACACCCCCACACTGACACTGGATAATTCCCCTTTCCCCACCATCCACACCCCCACACTGACACTGGATAATTATCCTTTCCCCACCATCCACACCCCCCACACTGACACTGGACAACCCACTTTCCCCACCATCCACACCCCACACTGACACTAGATTTTCACATCTTTCCCCACCATCCACACCCCCACACTGACACTGGACAATGACACCTTTCCCCACCATCCACACCCCCACACTGACACTGGATAATTCCCCTTTCCCCACTATCCACACCCCCACACTGACACAGGATAATTCCCCTTTCCCCATGATCCACACCCCGACACTGACACTGGAAAATTTCCCTTCCCCACCATCCACACCCCCACACTGACATTGGATAATTACACCTTTCCCCACCATCCACACACCCACACTGACACCGGATGATTCCCCTTTCCTCACCATTGACACGCCCACACACACTGGATAATTTCCCTTGCCCCACCATCCACACCCCGACATTGACAGTGGAGAATTCCTCTTCTCCCACCATCCACACCCGCACGCTGACACTGGATTATTCCACTTTCCCCACCATCCACACCCCCACACTGACACTGGATAATTACACCTTTCCCCACCATCCACACCCCCACACTGACACTGGATAATCCACTTTCCCCACCATCCACACACCCACACTAACACTAGATATTCACACCTTTCCCCACCATCCACACACCCACACTGACACTGAATAATTACACCTTTCCCCACCATCCACACCCCCACACTGACACTGGATAATTCCCCTTTCCCCACCATCCACACCACCACACTGACACTGGATAATTACACCTTTCCCCACCATCCACACCCCACACTGACACTGGATAATTCTCCTTTCCCCACCATCCACACCCCCACATTGACACTGGATAATTCCCCTACCCCTCTATCCACTCTCCGACACTGACACTGGATAATTCCCCTTTCCCCACCATCCACACCCCCACACTGACACTGGATGATTACACCTTTCCCCACCATCCACACCCCCCCACTGACACTGGATAATTACACCTTTCCCCACCATCCACACCCCACACTGACACTGGATAATTCTCCTTTCCCCACCATCGACACACCCACACTGACACTGGATAATTACACCTTTCCCCACCATCCACACCCCACACTGAAACTGGATAATTCTTCTTTCCCCACCATCCACACCCCCACACTGACACTGGATAATTCCCCTTCCCCACTATCCACTCCCCGACACTGACACTGGATAATTCCCCTTTCCCCACCATCCACACCCCCACACTGACACTGGATGATTACACCTTTCCCCACCATCCACACCCCAATACTGACTCTGGATAATTCCTCTTTCCCCACCATCCACACCCCCACACTGACAGTGGATAATCCAGTTTCCCCACCATCCACACCACCACACTGACACTGGATAATTCCCCTTTCCCAACCATCCACACCCCCACACTGACACTAGATAATTCCCCTTTCCCCACCATCCACACCCGGACACTGACACTGGATAATTCCTCTTGCCCCACCATCCACACCCCAACACTGACTCTGGATAATTCCTCTTTCCCCACCATCCACACCCCCACACTGACACTGGGTGATTAAACCTTTCCCCACCATCCACACCCCAACACTGACACTGGATAATTACCCTTTCCCCACCATCCACACCCCAACACTGACACGGGATAATTCCCCTTTCCCCACGATCCACACCCCAACCCTGACACTGGAAAATTTCTCTTCCCCACCATCCACACCCCGAAACGGACACTGGATAATTACACCTTTCCCCACCATCCACACCCCAACACTGACACTGGATAATTCCCCTTTCCCCACCATTGACACACCCACACTGACACTGGATAATTACACCTTTCCCCACCATCCACACCCCACACTGACACTGGATAATTCTCCTTTCCCCACCATCCACACCCCCACATTGACACTGGATAATTCCCCTTCCCCTCTATCCACTCCTCGACACTGACACTGGATAATTCCCCTTTCCCCCTCATCCAACCCCCACACTGACACTGGATAATTCCCCTTTCCCCACCATCCACACCCCCATACTGACACTGGATGATTACACCTTTCCCCACCATCCACACCCCGACACTGACACTGGATAATTACCTCTTCCCCACCATCCACACCCCAACACTGACTCTGGATAATTCCTCTTTCCCCACCATCCACACCCCCACACTGACACTGGATAATCCACTTTCCCCACCATCCATACCCCACACTGACACTAGATATTCACATCTTTCTCCACCATCCACACCCCCACACTGACACTGGACAATGACACCTTTGCCCACCATCCACACCCCCACACTGACACTGGATAATTCCCCTTTCCCCACCATCCACACCCCCACACTGACACTGGATAATTCTCCTTTCCCCACCATCGACACACCCACACTGACACTGGATAATTACACCTTTCCCCACCATCCACACCCCACACTGACACTGGATAATTCTCCTTTCCCCACCATCGACACACCCACACTGACACTGGATAATTACACCTTTCCCCACCATCCACACCCCACACTGAAACTGGATAATTCTTCTTTCCCCACCATCCACACCCCCACACTGACACTGGATAATTCCCCTTCCCCACTATCCACTCCCCGACACTGACACTGGATAATTCCCCTTTCCCCACCATCCACACCCCCACACTGACACTGGATGATTACACCTTTCCCCACCATCCACACCCCAATACTGACTCTGGATAATTCCTCTTTCCCCACCATCCACACCCCCACACTGACAGTGGATAATCCAGTTTCCCCACCATCCACACCACCACACTGACACTGGATAATTCCCCTTTCCCAACCATCCACACCCCCACACTGACACTAGATAATTCCCCTTTCCCCACCATCCACACCCGGACACTGACACTGGATAATTCCTCTTGCCCCACCATCCACACCCCAACACTGACTCTGGATAATTCCTCTTTCCCCACCATCCACACCCCCACACTGACACTGGGTGATTAAACCTTTCCCCACCATCCACACCCCAACACTGACACTGGATAATTACCCTTTCCCCACCATCCACACCCCAACACTGACACGGGATAATTCCCCTTTCCCCACGATCCACACCCCAACCCTGACACTGGAAAATTTCCCTTCCCCACCATCCACACCCCGACACGGACACTGGATAATTACACCTTTCCCCACCATCCACACACCCACACTGTCACTAGATATTCACACCATTCCCCACCATCCACACCCCCACACTGACACTGGATAATTCCCCTTTCCCCACCATCCACACCCCAACACTGACACTGGATAATTACACCTTTCCCCACCATCCACACCCCAACACTGACACTGGATAATTCCCCTTTCCCCACCATTGACACACCCACACTGACACTGGATAATTACACCTTTCCCCACCATCCACACCCCACACTGACACTGGATAATTATCCTTTCCCCACCATCCACACCCCCACACTGACACTGGATAATTCCCCTTCCCCACTATCCACTCCCCGACACTGACGCTGGATAATTCCTCTTTCCCCACCATCCACACCCCCACACTGACAGTGGATAATCCAGCTTACCCACCATCCACACCCCGGCACTGACAAGGGATAATTCCCCTTTCCCTACGATCCACACCCCGACACTGACACTGGAAAATTTCCCTTCCCTACCATCCACACCCCCACACTGACACTGGATAATTCCCCTTTCCCCACCATCCACACCCCCACACACTGACACTGGATAATTCCCCTTTCCCCCTCATCCAACCCCCACACTGACACTGGATAATTCCCCTTTCCCCACCATCCACACCCCCATACTGACACTGGATGATTACACCTTTCCCCACCATCCACACCCCCACACTGACACTGGATAATTACACCTTTCCCCACCATCCACACCCCACACTGACACTGGATAATTCTCCTTTCCCCACCATCCACACCCCCACACTGACACTGGATAATTTCCGTTCCCCTCTATCCACTCCCCGACACTGACACTGGATAATTCCCCTTTCCCCACCATCCACACCCCCACACTGACACTGGATAATTCCTCTTTCCCCAAGATCCACACCCTGACACTGACACTGGATAATTACACCTTTCCCCACCATCCACACCCCCACACTGACACTGGATAATTCCCCTTTCCCCACCATCTACACCCCAATACTGACACTGGATAATTCCCCTTTCCCCACCATCCACACCCACACACTGACACTGGATAATTCCTCTTTCCCCACGATCCACACCCTGACACTGACACTGGATAATTACACCTTTCCCCACCATCCACACCCCCACACGGACACTGGATAATTCCCCTTTCCCCACCATCTACACCCCAACACTGACACTGGATAATTCCCCTTTTCCCACCATCCACACCCCCACACTGACACTGGATAATTCCCCTTTCCCCAGCAAACACACCCCAACACTGACACTGGATAATTACCCCTTTCCCCGCCACCCCACCCAAACACGGACACTGGATAATTCCCCTTTCCCCACCATCCACACTCCCACACTGACACTGGATAGTTAGCCCTTCCCCACCCCCACACTGACACTGGATAATTGACCTTTCTACACCATCCACACCCCCACACTGACACTGGATAATTCCCCTTTCCACACTATCCACACCCCCACACTGACATGGGATCAGTCGCCTTTCCCCATGAACCACACACCGACACTGACACTGGAAAATTTCCCTTTCCCCACCATCCACACCCCGACACTGACACTGGATAATTACACCTTTCCCCACCATCCACACCCCCACACTGACACTGGATAATTCCCCTTTCCCCACCATCCACACCCCCACACTGACACTGGATAATTATCCTTTCCCCACCATCCACACCCCCCACACTGACACTGGACAACCCACTTTCCCCACCATCCACACCCCACACTGACACTAGATTTTCACATCTTTCCCCACCATCCACACCCCCACACTGACACTGGACAATGACACCTTTCCCCACCATCCACACCCCCACACTGACACTGGATAATTCCCCTTTCCCCACTATCCACACCCCCACACTGACACAGGATAATTCCCCTTTCCCCATGATCCACACCCCGACACTGACACTGGAAAATTTCCCTTCCCCACCATCCACACCCCCACACTGACATTGGATAATTACACCTTTCCCCACCATCCACACACCCACACTGACACCGGATGATTCCCCTTTCCTCACCATTGACACGCCCACACACACTGGATAATTTCCCTTGCCCCACCATCCACACCCCGACATTGACAGTGGAGAATTCCTCTTCTCCCACCATCCACACCCGCACGCTGACACTGGATTATTCCACTTTCCCCACCATCCACACCCCCACACTGACACTGGATAATTACACCTTTCCCCACCATCCACACCCCCACACTGACACTGGATAATTCCACTTTCCCCACCATCCACACACCCACACTAACACTAGATATTCACACCTTTCCCCACCATCCACACACCCACACTGACACTGAATAATTACACCTTTCCCCACCATCCACACCCCCACACTGACACTGGATAATTCCCCTTTCCCCACCATCCACACCACCACACTGACACTGGATAATTACACCTTTCCCCACCATCCACACCCCACACTGACACTGGATAATTCTCCTTTCCCCACCATCCACACCCCCACATTGACACTGGATAATTCCCCTACCCCTCTATCCACTCCCCGACACTGACACTGGATAATTCCCCTTTCCCCACCATCCACATCCCCACACTGACACTGGATGATTACACCTTTCCCCACCATCCACACCCCCCCACTGACACTGGATAATTACCCTTTCCCCACCATCCACACCCCAACACTGACTCTGGATAATTCCTCTTTCCCCACCATCCACACCCCCACACTGACACTGGGTGATTAAACCTTTCCCCACCATCCACACCCCAACACTGACACTGGATAATTACCCTTTCCCCACCATCCACACCCCAACACTGACACGGGATAATTCCCCTTTCCCCACGATCCACACCCCAACCCTGACACTGGAAAATTTCCCTTCCCCACCATCCACACCCCGACACGGACACTGGATAATTACACCTTTCCCCACCATCCACACACCCACACTGTCACTAGATATTCACACCATTCCCCACCATCCACACCCCCACACTGACACTGGATAATTCCCCTTTCCCCACCATCCACACCCCAACACTGACACTGGATAATTACACCTTTCCCCACCATCCACACCCCAACACTGACACTGGATAATTCCCCTTTCCCCACCATTGACACACCCACACTGACACTGGATAATTACACCTTTCCCCACCATCCACACCCCACACTGACACTGGATAATTATCCTTTCCCCACCATCCACACCCCCACACTGACACTGGATAATTCCCCTTCCCCACTATCCACTCCCCGACACTGACGCTGGATAATTCCTCTTTCCCCACCATCCACACCCCCACACTGACAGTGGATAATCCAGCTTACCCACCATCCACACCCCGGCACTGACAAGGGATAATTCCCCTTTCCCTACGATCCACACCCCGACACTGACACTGGAAAATTTCCCTTCCCTACCATCCACACCCCCACACTGACACTGGATAATTCCCCTTTCCCCACCATCCACACCCCCACACACTGACACTGGATAATTCCCCTTTCCCCCTCATCCAACCCCCACACTGACACTGGATAATTCCCCTTTCCCCACCATCCACACCCCCATACTGACACTGGATGATTACACCTTTCCCCACCATCCACACCCCGACACTGACACTGGATAATTACCTCTTCCCCACCATCCACACCCCAACACTGACTCTGGATAATTCCTCTTTCCCCACCATCCACACCCCCACACTGACACTGGATAATCCACTTTCCCCACCATCCATACCCCACACTGACACTAGATATTCACATCTTTCTCCACCATCCACACCCCCACACTGACACTGGACAATGACACCTTTGCCCACCATCCACACCCCCACACTGACACTGGATAATTCCCCTTTCCCCACCATCCACACCCCCACACTGACACTGGATAATTCTCCTTTCCCCACCATCGACACACCCACACTGACACTGGATAATTACACCTTTCCCCACCATCCACACCCCACACTGACACTGGATAATTCTCCTTTCCCCACCATCGACACACCCACACTGACACTGGATAATTACACCTTTCCCCACCATCCACACCCCACACTGAAACTGGATAATTCTCCTTTCCCCACCATCCACACCCCCACACTGACACTGGATAATTCCCCTTCCCCACTATCCACTCCCCGACACTTACACTGGATAACTCCTCTGTCCCCACCATCCACAATCCCACACTGACACTGGATAATTCCCATTTCCCCACCATCCACACCCCTACACTGACACTGGATAATTCCCCATTCCACACCATCCACACCCCCACACTGACAGTGGAGAATTCCTCTTCTCCCACCATCCACACCCCCAGACTGACACTGGATAATTCCCCTTTCCCCACCATCCACACCCCTACACTGACACTGCATAATTCCCCTTTCCCCACAATCCACACCCCCACACTGACTCTGGATAATTACACATTTCCCCACCATCCACACCCCCACACTGACACTGGATAATTACACCTTTCCCCACCATCCACACCCCCACACTGACACTGGATAATTCCACTTTCCCCACCATCGTCATCCCCACACTGACACTGGAGAATTCCCCTTTCCCCACCATCCACACTCCGACACTGACAGTGGATAATTACACCTTTCCCCACCATCCACATCCCCACACTGATACTACATAATTACACCTTTCCCCGCCATCCACACCCCCACACAGACACTGGATAATTCCCCTTTCTCCACTATCCACACCCCCACACTGACACTGGATAATTCCACTTTCCCCACTATCCACACCCCGACACTGACACTGGATAATTCCCCTTTCCCCACCATCCACACCCCAACACTGACACTGGATGATTACACCTTTCCACACCATCCACACCCCCACACTGACACTTGATAATTCCCCTTTCCCCACCATCTGCACCCCCACACTGACACTAGATAATTACACCTTTCCCCACCATCTACACCCCGACACTGACACTGGATAATTACCCTTTCCCCACCATCCACACCCCAACACTGACTCTGGATAATTTCTCTTTCCCCACCATCCACACCCCCACACTGACAGTGGATAATCCACTTTCCACACCATCCACACCCCCACACTGACAGTAGATAATCACACCTTTCCCCACCATCCACACCCCCACACTGACACTGGATAATTCCTCTTTCCCCACGATCCACACCCTGATATTGACACTGGATAATTACACCTTTCCCCACCATTCACACCCCCACACTGACACTGGATAATTCCCCTTTCCCCACTATCCACACCCCCACTCTGACACGGGATAATTCCCCTTTCCCCACTATCCACACCCCCACACTGACATGGGATAAGTCCCCTTTCCCCATGATCCACACCCCGACACTGACACTGGAAAATTTCCCTTTCCCCACCATCCACACCCCGACACTGACACTGGATAATTACACCTTTCCCCACCATCCACACACCCACACTGACACTGGATAATTCCCCTTTCCCCACCATCCACACCCCCACACTGACACTGGATAATTATCCTTTCCCCACCATCCACACCCCCCACACTGACACTGGACAACCCACTTTCCCCACCATCCACACCCCACACTGACACTAGATTTTCACATCTTTCCCCACCATCCACACCCCCACACTGACACTGGACAATGACACCTTTCCCCACCATCCACACCCCCACACTGACACTGGATAATTCCCCTTTCCCCACTATCCACACCCCCACACTGACACAGGATAATTCCCCTTTCCCCATGATCCACACCCCGACACTGACACTGGAAAATTTCCCTTCCCCACCATCCACACCCCCACACTGACACTGGATAATTACACCTTTCCCCACCATCCACACACCCACACTGACACCGGATGATTCCCCTTTCCTCACCATTGACACGCCCACACACACTGGATAATTTCCCTTGCCCCACCATCCACACCCCGACATTGACAGTGGAGAATTCCTCTTCTCCCACCATCCACACCCGCACGCTGACACTGGATTATTCCACTTTCCCCACCATCCACACCCCCACACTGACACTGGATAATTACACCTTTCCCCACCATCCACACCCCCACACTGACACTGGATAATCCACTTTCCCCACCATCCACACACCCACACTAACACTAGATATTCACACCTTTCCCCACCATCCACACACCCACACTGACACTGAATAATTACACCTTTCCCCACCATCCACACCCCCACACTGACACTGGATAATTCCCCTTTCCCCACCATCCACACCACCACACTGACACTGGATAATTACACCTTTCCCCACCATCCACACCCCACACTGACACTGGATAATTCTCCTTTCCCCACCATCCACACCCCCACATTGACACTGGATAATTCCCCTACCCCTCTATCCACTCTCCGACACTGACACTGGATAATTCCCCTTTCCCCACCATCCACACCCCCACACTGACACTGGATGATTACACCTTTCCCCACCATCCACACCCCCCCACTGACACTGGATAATTACACCTTTCCCCACCATCCACACCCCACACTGACACTGGATAATTCTCCTTTCCCCACCATCGACACACCCACACTGACACTGGATAATTACACCTTTCCCCACCATCCACACCCCACACTGAAACTGGATAATTCTTCTTTCCCCACCATCCACACCCCCACACTGACACTGGATAATTCCCCTTCCCCACTATCCACTCCCCGACACTGACACTGGATAATTCCCCTTTCCCCACCATCCACACCCCCACACTGACACTGGATGATTACACCTTTCCCCACCATCCACACCCCAATACTGACTCTGGATAATTCCTCTTTCCCCACCATCCACACCCCCACACTGACAGTGGATAATCCAGTTTCCCCACCATCCACACCACCACACTGACACTGGATAATTCCCCTTTCCCAACCATCCACACCCCCACACTGACACTAGATAATTCCCCTTTCCCCACCATCCACACCCGGACACTGACACTGGATAATTCCTCTTGCCCCACCATCCACACCCCAACACTGACTCTGGATAATTCCTCTTTCCCCACCATCCACACCCCCACACTGACACTGGGTGATTAAACCTTTCCCCACCATCCACACCCCAACACTGACACTGGATAATTACCCTTTCCCCACCATCCACACCCCAACACTGACACGGGATAATTCCCCTTTCCCCACGATCCACACCCCAACCCTGACACTGGAAAATTTCCCTTCCCCACCATCCACACCCCGACACGGACACTGGATAATTACACCTTTCCCCACCATCCACACCCCAACACTGACACTGGATAATTCCCCTTTCCCCACCATTGACACACCCACACTGACACTGGATAATTACACCTTTCCCCACCATCCACACCCCACACTGACACTGGATAATTCTCCTTTCCCCACCATCCACACCCCCACATTGACACTGGATAATTCCCCTTCCCCTCTATCCACTCCTCGACACTGACACTGGATAATTCCCCTTTCCCCCTCATCCAACCCCCACACTGACACTGGATAATTCCCCTTTCCCCACCATCCACACCCCCATACTGACACTGGATGATTACACCTTTCCCCACCATCCACACCCCGACACTGACACTGGATAATTACCTCTTCCCCACCATCCACACCCCAACACTGACTCTGGATAATTCCTCTTTCCCCACCATCCACACCCCCACACTGACACTGGATAATCCACTTTCCCCACCATCCATACCCCACACTGACACTAGATATTCACATCTTTCTCCACCATCCACACCCCCACACTGACACTGGACAATGACACCTTTGCCCACCATCCACACCCCCACACTGACACTGGATAATTCCCCTTTCCCCACCATCCACACCCCCACACTGACACTGGATAATTCTCCTTTCCCCACCATCGACACACCCACACTGACACTGGATAATTACACCTTTCCCCACCATCCACACCCCACACTGACACTGGATAATTCTCCTTTCCCCACCATCGACACACCCACACTGACACTGGATAATTACACCTTTCCCCACCATCCACACCCCACACTGAAACTGGATAATTCTTCTTTCCCCACCATCCACACCCCCACACTGACACTGGATAATTCCCCTTCCCCACTATCCACTCCCCGACACTGACACTGGATAATTCCCCTTTCCCCACCATCCACACCCCCACACTGACACTGGATGATTACACCTTTCCCCACCATCCACACCCCAATACTGACTCTGGATAATTCCTCTTTCCCCACCATCCACACCCCCACACTGACAGTGGATAATCCAGTTTCCCCACCATCCACACCACCACACTGACACTGGATAATTCCCCTTTCCCAACCATCCACACCCCCACACTGACACTAGATAATTCCCCTTTCCCCACCATCCACACCCGGACACTGACACTGGATAATTCCTCTTGCCCCACCATCCACACCCCAACACTGACTCTGGATAATTCCTCTTTCCCCACCATCCACACCCCCACACTGACACTGGGTGATTAAACCTTTCCCCACCATCCACACCCCAACACTGACACTGGATAATTACCCTTTCCCCACCATCCACACCCCAACACTGACACGGGATAATTCCCCTTTCCCCACGATCCACACCCCAACCCTGACACTGGAAAATTTCCCTTCCCCACCATCCACACCCCGACACGGACACTGGATAATTACACCTTTCCCCACCATCCACACACCCACACTGTCACTAGATATTCACACCATTCCCCACCATCCACACCCCCACACTGACACTGGATAATTCCCCTTTCCCCACCATACACACCCCACACTGGCACTGGATAATTACACCTTTCCCCACCATCCACACCCCAACACTGACACTGGATAATTCCCCTTTCCCCACCATTGACACACCCACACTGACACTGGATAATTACACCTTTCCCCACCATCCACACCCCACACTGACACTGGATAATTATCCTTTCCCCACCATCCACACCCCCACACTGACACTGGATAATTCCCCTTCCCCACTATCCACTCCCCGACACTGACGCTGGATAATTCCTCTTTCCCCACCATCCACACCCCCACACTGACAGTGGATAATCCAGCTTACCCACCATCCACACCCCGGCACTGGCAAGGGATAATTCCCCTTTCCCCACGATCCACACCCCGACACTGACACTGGAAAATTTCCCTTCCCTACCATCCACACCCCCACACTGACACTGGATAATTCCCCTTTCCCCACCATCCACACCCCCACACACTGACACTGGATAATTCCCCTTTCCCCCTCATCCAACCCCCACACTGACACTGGATAATTCCCCTTTCCCCACCATCCACACCCCCATACTGACACTGGATGATTACACCTTTCCCCACCATCCACACCCCGACACTGACACTGGATAATTACCTCTTCCCCACCATCCACACCCCAACACTGACTCTGGATAATTCCTCTTTCCCCACCATCCACACCCCCACACTGACACTGGATAATCCACTTTCCCCACCATCCACACCCCACACTGACACTAGATATTCACATCTTTCTCCACCATCCACACCCCCACACTGACACTGGACAATGACACCTTTGCCCACCATCCACACCCCCACACTGACACTGGATAATTCCCCTTTCCCCACCATCCACACCCCCACACTGACACTGGATAATTCTCCTTTCCCCACCATCGACACACCCACACTGACACTGGATAATTACACCTTTCCCCACCATCCACACCCCACACTGACACTGGATAATTCTCCTTTCCCCACCATCCACACCCCCACACTGACACTGGATAATTCCCCTTCCCCACTATCCACTCCCCGACACTGACACTGGATAATTCCCCTTTCCCCACCATCCACACCCCCACACTGACACTGGATGATTACACCTTTCCCCACCATCCACACCCCAATACTGACTCTGGATAATTCCTCTTTCCCCACCATCCACACCCCCACACTGACAGTGGATAATCCAGTTTCCCCACCATCCACACCACCACACTGACACTGGATAATTCCCCTTTCCCAACCATCCACACCCCCACACTGACACTAGATAATTCCCCTTTCCCCACCATCCACACCCGGACACTGACACTGGATAATTCCTCTTGCCCCACCATCCACACCCGCACACTGACACTGGATAACTCCCCTGTCCCCACCATCCACAATCCCACACTGACACTGGATAATTCCCATTTCCCCACCATCCACACCCCTACACTGACACTGGATAATTCCCCATTCCACACCATCCACACCCCCACACTGACAGTGGAGAATTCCTCTTCTCCCACCATCCACACCCCCAGACTGACACTGGATAATTCCCCTTTCCCCACCATCCACACCCCTACACTGACACTGCATAATTCCCCTTTCCCCACAATCCACACCCCCACACTGACTCTGGATAATTACACATTTCCCCACCATCCACACCCCCACACTGACACTGGATAATTCCACTTTCCCCACCATCGTCATCCCCACACTGACACTGGAGAATTCCCCTTTCCCCACCATCCACACTCCGACACTGACAGTGGATAATTACACCTTTCCCCACCATCCACATCCCCACACTGATACTAGATAATTACACCTTTCCCCGCCATCCACACCCCCACACAGACACTGGATAATTCCCCTTTCTCCACTATCCACACCCCCACACTGACACTGGATAATTCCACTTTCCCCACTATCCACACCCCGACACTGACACTGGATAATTCCCCTTTCCCCACCATCCACACCCCCACACTGACACTGGATGATTACACCTTTCCACACCATCCACACCCCCACACTGACACTTGATAATTCCCCTTTCCCCACCATCCGCACCCCCACACTGACACTAGATAATTACACCTTTCCCCACCATCTACACCCCGACACTGACACTGGATAATTACCCTTTCCCCACCATCCACACCCCAACACTGACTCTGGATAATTTCTCTTTACCCACTATCCACACCCCGACACTGACACTGGATAATTCCCCTTTCCCCACCATCCACACCCCCACACTGACACTGGATGATTACACCTTTCCACACCATCCACACCCCCACACTGACACTTGATAATTCCCCTTTCCCCACCATCCGCACCCCCACACTGACACTAGATAATTACACCTTTCCCCACCATCTACACCCCGACACTGACACTGGATAATTACCCTTTCCCCACCATCCACACCCCAACACTGACTCTGGATAATTTCTCTTTACCCACCATCCACACCCCCACACTGACAGTGGATAATCCACTTTCCACACCATCCACACCCCCAAACTGACTCTAGATATTCACACCTTTCCCCACCATCCACACCCCCACACTGACACTGGATAATTCCTCTTTCCCCACGATCCACACCCTGATATTGACACTGGATAATTACACCTTTCCCCACCATTCACACCCCCACACTGACACTGGATAATTCCCCTTTCCCCACTATCCACACCCCCACTCTGACACGGGATAATTCCCCTTTCCCCACGATCCACACCCTGACACTGACACTGGAAAATTTCCCTTCCCCGCCATCCACACCCCCACACTGACACTGGATAATTACACCTTTACCCACCACCTACACCCCCACACTGACACTGGATAATTCCACTTTCCCCACCATCCACACGCCCACACTGACACTGGATAATTCCCCTTTCCCCACCATCCACACCCGAACACTGATACTAGATAATTACACCTCTCCCCACCATCCACACCCCAACACTGACACTGGATAATTCCCCTTTCCCCACTATCCACACCCCCACACTGACACTGGATAATTCCACTTTCCCCACTATCCACACCCCGACACTGACACTGGATAATTCCCCTTTCCCCACCATCCACACCCCCACACTGACACTGGATGATTACACCTTTCCACACCATCCACACCCCCACACTGACACTGGATAATTCCTCTTTCCCCACCATCCACACCGCCACCTTGACACTGGATAATTACACTTTTCCCCACACTGACACTGGAGGATAATTCCCCTTTCCCCACCATCCACACCCTGACACTGATACTGGATAATTCCTCATTCCCCACTATCCACTCCCCGACACTGACACTGGATAATTCCCCTTCCGCACTATCCACTCCCCGACACTGACACTGGATAATTCCCCTTTCCCCACCATCCACACCCCAACACTGACTCTGGATAATTCCTCATTCCCCACCATCCACACCCCCACACTGACTGTGGATAATCCACTTTCCCCACCATCCACACCCCCACACTGACTCTAGATATTCACACCTTTCCCCACCATCCACACCCTCACACTGACACTGGATAATTCCTCTTTCCCCACCATCCACACCCCCACACTGACACTGGGTGATTAAACCTTTCCCCACCATCCACACCCCAACACTGACACTGGATAATTACCCTTTCCCCACCATCCACACCCCAACACTGACACTGGATAATACCCCTTTCCCCACTATCCACACCCCCACACTGACACGGGATAATTCCCCTTTCCCCACAATCCACACCCCAACCCTGACACTGGAAAATTTCCCTTCCCCACCATCCACACCCCGACACGGACACTGGATAATTACACCTTTCCCCACCATCCACACACCGACACTGACACTAGATATTCACACCATTCCCCACCATCCACACCCCCACACTGACACTGGATAATTCCCCTTTCCCCACTATCCACACCCCCACACTGACATGGGATAAGTCCCCTTTCCCCATGATCCACACCCGGACACTGACACTGGAAAATTTCCCTTTCCCCACCATCTACACCCCGACACTGACACTGGATAATTACACCTTTCCCCACCATCCACACACCCACACTGACACAGGATGATTCCCCTTTCCTCACCATCCACACCCCCACACTGACAATGGATATTTCCCTTCCCCGCCATCGACACACCCACACTGACACTGGATAATTACACCTTTCCCCACCATCCACACCCCACACTGACACTGGATAATTCTCCTTTCCCCACCATCCACACCCCCCATTTTGACACTGGATAATTCCCCTTCCCCTCTATCCACTCCCCAACACACACACTGGATAATTCCCCTTTCTCCACCATCCACACCCCCACACTGACACTGGATAATTACCCTTTCCCCACCATCCACACCCCAACACTGACTCTGGATAATTCCTCTTTCCCCACAATCCACACCCCCACACTGACATGGGATAAGTCCCCTTTCCCCATGATCCACACCCCGACACTGACACTGGAAAATTTTCCTTTCCCCACCATCTACACCCCGACACTGACACTGGATAATTACACCTTTCCCCACCATCCACACACCCACACTGACACTGGATGATTCCCCTTTCCTCACCATCCACACCCCCACACTGACACTGGATATTTCCCCTTTCCCCGCCATCGACACACCCACACTGACACTGGATAATTACACCTTTCCATACCATCCACACCCCACACTGACACTGGATAATTCTCCTTTCCCCACCATCCACACCCCCACATTGACACTGGATAATTCCCCTTCCCCTCTATCCACTCCCCAACACAGACACTGGATAATTCCCCTTTCTCCACCATCCACACCCCCACACTGACACTGGATAATTACCCTTTCCCCACCATCCACACCCCAACACTGACTCTGGATAATTCCTCTTTCCCCACCATCCACACCCCCAAACTGAAACTGGGTGATTAAACCTTTCCCCACCATCCACACCCCAACACTGACACTGGATAATTACCCTTTCCCCACCATCCACACCCCCACACTGACACTGGACAATGACACCTTTCCCCACCATCCACACCCCCACACTGACACTGGATAATTGCCCTATCCCCACTATCCACACCCCCACACTGACACAGGATAATTCCCCTTTCCCCATGATCCACACCCCGACACTGACACTGGAAAATTTCCCTTCCCCACCATCCACACCCCCACACTAACATTGGATAATTACACCTTTCCCCACCATCCACACACCCACACCGACACTGAATAATTCCTCTTTCGGCACCATCCACACCCCCAGACTGACACCGGATAATTACACATTTCCCCACCATCCACACCCCCACACTAACAGTGGATGATTCCCCTTTCCTCACCATTGACACACCCACACTGACACTGGATAATTTCCCTTGCCCCACCATCCACACCCCGACATTGACAGTGGAGAATTCCTCTTCTCCCACCATCCACACCCGCACGCTGACACTGGATTATTCCACTTTCCCCACCATCCACACCCCCACACTGACACTGGATAATTACACCTTTCCCCACCATCCACACCCCCACACTGACACTGGATAATCCACTTTCCCCACCATCCACACACCCATACTAACACTAGATATTCACACCTTTCCCCACCATCCACACCCCCACACTGACACTGGATAATCCACTTTCCCCACCATCCACACACCCACACTAACACTAGATATTCACACCTTTCCCCACCATCCACACACCCACACTGACACTGGATAATTACACCTTTCCCCACCATCCACACCCCCACACTGACACTGGATAATTCCCCTTTCCCCACCATCCACACCCCCACACTGACACTGGATAATTCCCCTTTCCCCACCATCCGCACCACCACACTGACACTGGATAATTCCCCTTTCCCCACCATCGACACACCCACACTGACACTGGATAATTACACCTTTCCCCACCATCCACACCCCACACTGACACTGGATAATTCTCCTTTCCCCACCATCCACACCCCCACATTGACACTGGATAATTCCCCTTCCCCTCTATCCACTCCTCGACACTGACACTGGATAATTCCCCTTTCCCCACCATCCACACCCCCACACTGACACTGGATGATTACACCTTTCCCCACCATCCACACCCCCACACTGACACTGGATAATTACCCTTTCCCCACCATCCACACCCCAACACTGACTCTGGATAATTCCTCTTTCCCCACCATCCACACCCCCACACTGACACTGGGTGATTAAACCTTTCCCCACCATCCACACCCCAACACTGACACTGGATAATTACCCTTTCCCCACCATCCACACCCCAACACTGACACTGGATAATACCCCTTTCCCCACTATCCACACCCCCACACTGACACTGGATAATTCCCCTTTCCCCACGATCCACACCCCAACCCTGACACTGGAAAATTTCCCTTCCCCACCATCCACACCCCGACACGGACACTGGATAATTACACCTTTCCCCACCATCCACACACCCACACTGACACTAGATATTCACACCTTTCCCCACCATCCACACCCCCACACTGACACTGGATAATTCCCCTTTCCCCACTATCCACACCCCCACACTGACATGGGATAAGTCCCCTTTCCCCATGATCCACACCCCGACACTGACACTGGATAATTACACCTTTCCCCACCATCCACACACCCACACTGACACTGGATGATTCCCCTTTCCTCACCATCCACACCCCCACACTGACACTGGATATTTCCCCTTTCCCCGCCATCCACACCCCCACATTGACACTGGATAATTCCCCTTCCCCTCTATCCACTCCCCAACACAGGCACTGGATAATTCACCTTTCCCCACCATCCACACCCCCACACTGACACTGGATAATTACCCTTTCCCCACCATCCACAACCCAACACTGACTCTGGATAATTCCTCTTTCCCCACCATCCACAACCCCACACTGAAACTGGGTGATTAAACCTTTCCGCAACATCCACACCCCAACACTGACACTGGATAATTACCCTTTCCCCACCATCCACACCCCAACACTGACACTGGATAATACCCCTTTCCCCACTATCCACACCCCCACACTGACACGGGATAATTCCCCTTTCCCCACAATCCACACCCCAACGCTGACACTGGAAAATTTCCCTTCCCCACCATCCACACCCGACACTGACACTGGATAATTACACCTTTCCACACCATCTACACCCCACACTGACACTGGATAATTACACCTTTCCCCACCATCCACACCCCAACACTGACACTGGATAATTCCCCTTTCCCCACCATTCACACACCCACACTGACACTGGATAATTACACCTTTCCCCACCATCCACACCCCACACTGACACTGGATAATTTCCCTTGCCCCACCATCCACACCCCGACATTGACAGTGGAGAATTCCTCTTCTCCCACCATCCACACCCGCACGCTGACACTGGATTATTCCACTTTCCCCACCATCCACACCCCCACACTGACACTGGATAATTACACCTTTCCCCACCATCCACACCCCCACACTGACACTGGATAATCCACTTTCCCCACCATCCACACACCCACACTAACACTAGATATTCACACCTTTCCCCACCATCCACACCCCCACACTGACACTGGATAATCCACTTTCCCCACCATCCACACACCCACACTAACACTAGATATTCACACCTTTCCCCACCATCCACACACCCACACTGACACTGAATAATTACACCTTTCCCTACCATCCACACCCCCACACTGACACTGGATAATTCCCCTTTCCCCACCATCCACACCCCCACACTGACACTGGATAATTCCCCTTTCCCCACCATCCGCACCACCACACTGACACTGGATAATTCCCCTTTCCCCACCATCGACACACCCACACTGACACTGGATAATTACACCTTTCCCCACCATCCACACCCCACATTGACACTGGATAATTCTCCTTTCCCCACCATCCACACCCCCACATTGACACTGGATAATTCCCCTTCCCCTCTATCCACTCCTCGACACTGACACTGGATAATTCCCCTTTCCCCACCATCCACACCCCCACACTGACACTGGATGATTACACCTTTCCCCACCATCCACACCCCCACACTGACACTGGATAATTACCCTTTCCCCACCATCCACACCCCCACATTGACACTGGATAATTCCCCTTCCCCTCTATCCACTCCTCGACACTGACACTGGATAATTCCCCTTTCCCCACCATCCACACCCCCACACTGACACTGGATGATTACACCTTTCCCCACCATCCACACCCCCACACTGACACTGGATAATTACCCTTTCCCCACCATCCACACCCCAACACTGACTCTGGATAATTCCTCTTTCCCCACCATCCACACCCCCACACTGACAGTGGGTGATTAAACCTTTCCCCACCATCCACACCCCAACACTGACACTGGATAATTACCCTTTCCCCACCATCCACACCCCAACACTGACACTGGATAATACCCCTTTCCCCACTATCCACACCCCCACACTGACACGGGATAATTCCCCTTTCCCCACGATCCACACCCCAACCCTGACACTGGAAAATTTCCCTTCCCCACCATCCACACCCCGACACGGACACTGGATAATTACACCTTGCCCCACCATCCACACACCCACACTGACACTAGATATTCACACCTTTCCCCACCATCCACACCCCCACACTGACACTGGATAATTCCCCTTTCCCCACTATCCACACCCCCACACTGACATGGGATAAGTCCCCTTTCCCCATGATCCACACCCCGACACTGACACTGGATAATTACACCTTTCCCCACCATCCACACACCCACACTGACACTGGATGATTCCCCTTTCCTCACCATCCACACCCCCACACTGACACTGGATATTTCCCCTTTCCCCGCCATCCACACCCCCACATTGACACTGGATAATTCCCCTTCCCCTCTATCCACTCCCCAACACAGGCACTGGATAATTCACCTTTCCCCACCATCCACACCCCCACACTGACACTGGATAATTACCCTTTCCCCACCATCCACAACCCAACACTGACTCTGGATAATTCCTCTTTCCCCACCATCCACACCCCCACACTGAAACTGGGTGATTAAACCTTTCCCCAACATCCACACCCCAACACTGACACTGGATAATTACCCTTTCCCCACCATCCACACCCCAACACTGACACTGGATAATACCCCTTTCCCCACTATCCACACCCCCACACTGACACGGGATAATTCCCCTTTCCCCACGATCCACACCCCAACGCTGACACTGGAAAATTTCCCTTCCCCACCATCCACACCCGACACTGACACTGGATAATTACACCTTTCCCCACCATCCACACCCCAACACTGACACTGGATAATTCCCCTTTCCCCACCATTGACACACCCACACTGACACTGGATAATTACACCTTTCCCCACCATCCACACCCCACACTGACACTGGATAATTATCCTTTCCCCACCATCCACACCCCCACACTGACACTGGATAATTCCCCTTCCCCACTATCCACTCCCCGACACTGACGCTGGATAATTCCTCTTTCCCCACCATCCACACCCCCACACTGACAGTGGATAATCCAGCTTACCCACCATCCACACCCCGGCACTGACAAGGGATAATTCCCCTTTCCCCACGATCCACACCCCGACACTGACACTGGAAAATTTCCCTTCCCCACCATCCACACCCCCACACTGACACTGGATAATTCCCCTTTCCCCACCATCCACACCCCCACACACTGACACTGGATAATTCCCCTTTCCCCCCCATCCAACCCCCACACTGACACTGGATAATTCCCCTTTCCCCACCATCCACACCCCCACACTGACACTGGATGATTACACCTTTCCCCACCATCCACACCCCGACACTGACACTGGATAATTACCTTTTCCCCACCATCCACACCCCAACACTGACTCTGGATAATTCCTCTTTCCCCACCATCCACACCCCCACACTGACACTGGATAATCCACTTTCCTCACCATCCACACCCCACACTGACACTAGATATTCACATCTTTCTCCACCATCCACACCCCCACACTGACACTGGACAATGACACCTTTGCCCACCATCCACACCCCCACACTGACACTGGATAATTCCCCTTTCCCCCCCATCCACACCCCCACACTGACACTGGATAATTCTCCTTTCCCCACCATCGACACACCCACACTGACACTGGATAATTACACCTTTCCCCACCATCCACACCCCACACTGAAACTGGATAATTCTCCTTTCCCCACCATCCACACCCCCACACTGACACTGGATAATTCCCCTTCCCCACTATCCACTCCCCGACACTGACACTGGATAATTCCCCTTTCCCCACCATCCACACCCCCACACTGACACTGGATGATTACACCTTTCCCCACCATCCACACCCCAATACTGACTCTGGATAATTCCTCTTTCCCCACCATCCACACCCCCACACTGACAGTGGATAATCCAGTTTCCCCACCATCCACACCACCACACTGACACTGGATAATTCCCCTTTCCCAACCATCCACACCCCCACACTGACACTAGATAATTCCCCTTTCCCCACCATCCACACCCGGACACTGACACTGGATAATTCCTCTTGCCCCACCATCCACACCCGCACACTGACACTGGATAACTCCCCTGTCCCCACCATCCACAATCCCACACTGACACTGGATAATTCCCATTTCCCCACCATCCACACCCCTACACTGACACTGGATAATTCCCCATTCCACACCATCCACACCCCCACACTGACAGTGGAGAATTCCTCTTCTCCCACCATCCATACCCCCAGACTGACACTGGATAATTCCCCTTTCCCCACCATCCACACCCCTACACTGACACTGCATAATTCCCCTTTCCCCACAATCCACACCCCCACACTGACTCTGGATAATTACACATTTCCCCACCATCCACACCCCCACACTGACACTGGATAATTAGACCTTTCCCCACCATCTACACCCCCACACTGACACTGGATAATTCCACTTTCCCCACCATCGTCATCCCCACACTGACACTGGAGAATTCCCCTTTCCCCACCATCCACACTCCGACACTGACATTGGATAATTACACCTTTCCCCACCATCCACATCCCCACACTGATACTAGATAATGACACCTTTCCCCGCCATCCACACCCCCACACTGACACTGGATAATTCCCCTTTCTCCACTATCCACACCCCGACACTGACACTGGATAATTCCACTTTCCCCACTATCCACACCCCGACACTGACACTGGATAATTCCCCTTTCCCCACCATCCACACCCCCACACTGACACTGGATGATTACACCTTTCCACACCATCCACACCCCCACACTGACACTTGATAATTCCCCTTTCCCCACCATCCGCACCCCCACACTGACACTAGATAATTACACCTTTCCCCACCATCTACACCCCAACACTGACACTGGATAATTACCCTTTCCCCACCATCCACACCCCAACACTGACTCTGGATAATTTCTCTTTCCCCACCATCCACACCCCCACACTGACAGTGGATAATCCACTTTCCACACCATCCACACCCCCACACTGACTCTAGATATTCACACCTTTCCCCACCATCCACACCCCCACACTGACACTGGATAATTCCTCTTTCCCCACGATCCACACCCTGATATTGACACTGGATAATTACACCTTTCCCCACCATTCACACCCCCACACTGACACTGGATAATTCCCCTTTCCCCACTATCCACACCCCCACTCTGACACGGGATAATTCCCCTTTCCCCACGATCCACACCCCGACACTGACACTGGAAAATTTCCCTTCCCCACCATCCACACCCCCACACTGACACTGGATAATTACACCTTTACCCACCACCTACACCCCCACACTGACACTGGATAATTCCACTTTCCCCACCATCCACACGCCCACACTGACACTGGATAATTCCCCTTTCCCCACCATCCACACCCCAACACTGATACTAGATAATTACACCTTTCCCCACCATCCACACCCCAACACTGACACTGGATAATTCCCCTTTCCCCACTATCCACACCCCCAGACTGACACTGGATAATTCCACTTTCCCCACTATCCACACCCCGTCACTGACACTGGATAATTCCCCTTTCCCCACCATCCACACCCCCACACTGACACTGGATGATTACACCTTTCCACACCATCCACACCCCCACACTGACACTTGATAATTCCCCTTTCCCCACCATCCGCACCCCCACACTGACACTAGATAATTACACCTTTCCCCACCATCCACACCCCAACACTGACACTGGATAATTACCCTTTCCCCACCATCCACACCCCAACACTGACTCTGGATCATTTCTCTTTCCCCACCATCCACACCCCCACACTGACAGTGGATAATCCACTTTCCACACCATCCACACCCCCACACTGACTCTAGATATTCACACCTTTCCCCACCATCCACACCCCCACACTGACACTGGATAATTCCTCTTTCCCCACGATCCACACCCTGATATTGACACTGGATAATTACACCTTTCCCCACCATTCACACCCCCACACTGACACTGGATAATTCCCCTTTCCCCACTATCCACACCCCCACACTGACACGGGATAATTCCCCTTTCCCCACGATCCACACCCCGACACTGACACTGGAAAATTTCCCTTCCCCACCATCCACACCCCCACACTGACACTGGATAATTACACCTTTACCCACCACCTACACCCCCACACTGACACTGGATAATTCCACTTTCCCCACCATCCACACGCCCACACTGACACTGGATAATTCCCCTTTCCCCACCATCCACACCCCAACACTGATACTAGATAATTACACCTTTCCCCACCATCCACACCCCAACACTGACACTGGATAATTCCCCTTTCCCCACTATCCACACCCCCACACTGACACTGGATAATTCCCCTTTCCCCACCATCCACACCCCACACTGACACTGGATAATTCCCCTTTCCCCACCATCCACACCCCCACACTGACACTGGATAATTCCCCTTCCCCACTATCCACTCCCCGACACTGACACTGGATGATTACACCTTTCCACACCATCCACACCCCCACACTGACACTGGATGATTACACCTTTCCACACCATCCACACCCCCACACTGACACTGGATAATTCCCCTTTCCCCACCATCCACACCCCCACACTGACACTGGATAATTACACCTTTCCCCACCATCTACACCCAGACACTGACCCTGGATAATTACCCTTTCCCCACCATCCACACCCCAACACTGACTCTGGATCATTTCTCTTTCCCCACCATCCACACCCCGACACTGACAGTGGATAATCCACTTTCCACACCATCCACACCCCCACACTGACTCTAGATATTCACACCTTTCCCCACCATCCACACCCCCACACTGACACTGGATAATTCCTCTTTCCCCACCATCCACACCCCCACACTGACACTGGATAATTACACCTTTCCCCACCATTCACACCCCCACACTGACACTGGATAATTCCCCTTTCCCCACTATCCACACCCCCACACTGACACGGGATAATTCCCCTTTCCCCACGATCCACACCCCGACACTGACACTGGAAAATTTCCCTTCCCCACCATCCACACCCCCACACTGACACTGGATAATTACACCTTTACCCACCATCCACACCCCCACACTGACACTGGATAATTCCACTTTCCCCACCATCCACACGCCCACACTGACACTGGATAATTCCCCTTTCCCCACCATCCACACCCCAACACTGATACTAGATAATTACACCTTTCCCCACCATCCACACCCCAACACTGACACTGGATAATTCCCCTTTCCCCACTATCCACACCCCCACACTGACACTGGATAATTCCACTTTCCCCACTATCCACACCCCGTCACTGACACTGGATAATTCCCCTTTCCCCACCATCCACACCCCCACACTGACACTGGATAATTCCCCTTCCCCACTATCCACTCCCCGACACTGACACTGGATGATTACACCTTTCCACACCATCCACACCCCCACACTGACACTGGATAATTCCTCTTTCCCAACCATCCACACCGCCACACTGACACTGGATAATTACACTTTTCCCCACACTGACACTGGAGGATAATTCCCCTTTCCCCACCATCCACACCCTGACACTGATACTGGATAATTCCCTATTCCCCACTATCCACTCCCCGACACTGACACTGGATAATTCCCCTTCCGCACTATCCACTCCGCGACACTGACACTGGATAATTCCCCTTTCCCCACCATCCACACCCCAACACTGACTCTGGATAATTCCTCATTCCCCACCATCCACACCCCCACACTGACTGTGGATAATCCACTTTCCCCACCATCCACACCCCCACACTGACTCTGGATATTCACACCTTTCCCCACCATCCACACCCTCACACTGACACTGGATAATTCCCCTTTCCCCACTATCCACACCCCCACACTGACATGGGATAATTCCCCTTTCCCCACGATCATCACCCTGACACTGACACTGGAAAATTTCCCTTCCCCACAATCCACACCCCCACAGTGACACTGGATAATTACACCTTTCCCCACCATCCACACACCCACACTGACACTGGATAATTACACATTTCCCCACCATCCACACCCCCACACTGACACGGGATGATTCCCCTTTCCTCACCATCGACACGCCCACACCGACACTGGATAATTCCCCTTGCCCCACCATCCACACCCCCACACTGACAGTGGAGAATTCCTCTTGTCCCACCATCCACACCCGCACGCTGACACTGGATAATTCCCCTTTCCCACCATCCACACCCGACACTGACACTGGATAATTACACATTTCCACACCCCCACACTGACACTGGATAATTCCCCTTTCCCCACCATCCACACCCTGACACTGAAACTGGATAATTCCCCTTTCCCCACCATCCACAATCCCACACTGACACTGGATAATTCCCATTTCACCACCATCCACACCCCCACACTGACACTGGATAATTCCCCTTCCCCACTATCCACTCCCCGACACTGACACTGGATAATTCCCCTTTCCCCACCATCCACACCCCAACACTGACTCTGGATAATTCACATTCCCCACCATCCACACCCTCACACTGACACTGGATAATTCCCCTTTCCCCACTATCCACTCCCCCACACTGACATGGGATAATTCCCCTTTCCCCACGATCCACACCCTGACACTGACAATGGAAAATTTCCCTTCCCCACAATCCACACCCCCACACTGACACTGTATAATTACACCTTTCCCCACCATCCACACACCCACACTGACACTGGATAATTACACATTTCCCCACCATCCACACCCCCACACTGACACGGGATGATTCCCCTTTCCTCACCATCGACACGCCCACACCGACACTGGATAATTCCCCTTGCCCCACCATCCACACCCCCACACTGACAGTGGAGAATTCCTCTTGTCCCACCATCCACACCCGCACGCTGACACTGGATAATTCCCCTTTCCCACCATCCACACCCGACACTGACACTGGATAATTACACATTTCCACACCATCCACACCCCCACACTGACACTGGATAATTCCCCTTTCCCCACCATCCACACCCTGACACTGAAACTGGATAATTCCCCTTTCCCCACCATCCACAATCCCACACTGACACTGGATAATTCCCCTTTCCCCACCATCCACACCCCAACACTGACACTGGATAATTCCACTTTCCCCACCATCCACACCCCCACACTGACACTGGATAATTCACCTTTCCCCACCATCCACACCCCCACACTGACACTGGATAATTCCCCTTTCCCCACCATCCACACCCCCACACTGACACTGGATAATTCCCCTTTCCCCACATCCACACCCCGACACTGACACTGGATAATTACACCTTTCCCCACCATCCACACCCCACACTGACTCTGGATAATTCCTCTTTCCCCACCATCCACACCCCACACTGACACTAGGATATTCCATCTTTCCCCACCATCCACACCCCCACACTGACACTGGACAATGACGCCTTTCCCCACCATCCACACCCCCACACTGACACTGGATAATTCCCCTTTCCCCACTATCCACACCCCGACACTGACACGGGATAATTCCCCTTTCCCCACCATCCACAACCCCACACTGACACTGGATAATTACACCTTTCCCCACCATCCACACACCCACACTGACACTGGATAATTCCTCTTTCCCCACCATCCACACCCCCACACTGACACTGGATAATTCCCCTTGCCCCACCATCCACACCCCCACACTGACAGTGGAGAATTCCTCTTCTCCCACCATCCACACCCGCACGCTGACACTGGATAATTCCACTTTCCCCACCATCCACACCCCCACACTGACACTGGATAATTACACCTTTCCCCACCATCCACACCCCAACACTGACACTGGATAATCCACTTTCCCCACCATCCACACACCCACACTGACACTAGATATTCACACCTTTCCCCACCATCCATACACCCACACTGACACTGAATAATTACACCTTTCCCCACCAACCACACCCCCACACTGACACTGGATAATTCCACTTTCCCCACCATCCACACCCCCACACTGACACTGGATAATTACACCTTTCCCCACCATCCACACCCCACACTGACACTGAATAATTACACCTTTCCCCACCAACCACACCCCCACACTGACACTGGATAATTCCACTTTCCCCACCATCCACACCCCCACACTGACACTGGATAATTACACCTTTCCCCACCATCCACACCCCACACTGACACTGAATAATTACACCTTTCCCCACCATCCACACCCCCACACTGACACTGGATAATTCCCCTTTCCCCACCATCCACACCCCCACACTGACACTGGATAATTACACCTCTCCCCACCATCCACACCCCACACTGACACTGGATAATTCTCCTTTCCCCACCATCCACACCCCCACACTGACACTGGATAATTCCCCTTTCCCCACCATCCACACCCCCACACTGACACTGGATAATTCCCCTTTCCCCACCATCCACACCCCCACACTGACACTGGATAATTCCTCTTTCCCCAAGATCCACACCCTGACACTGACACTGGATAATTACACCTTTCCCCACCATCCACACCCCCACACTGACACTGGATAATTCCCCTTTCCCCACCATCCACACCCCACACTGACACTGGATAATTCCCCTTTCCCCACCATCCACACCCCCACACTGACACTGGATAATTCCTCTTTCCCCACCATCCACACCCCCACACTGACACTGGATAATTCCACCTTTCCCCACCATCCACACCCCCACACTGACACTGGATAATTCCCCTTTCCCCACCATCCACACCCCACACTGACACTGGATAATTCCCCTTTTCCCACCATCCACACCCCCACACTGACACTGGATAATTACACCTTTCCCCACCATCCACACCCCCACACTGACACTGGATAATTACCCCTTTCCCCACCATCCACACCCCAACACTGACACTGGATAATTCCCCTTTCCCCACCATCCACACCCCCACACTGACACTGGATAATTCCTAACCATCCACACCCCCACACTGACACTGGATAATTCCCTTTCCCACCATCCACACCCCCACACTGACACTGGATAATTCCCCTTTCCCCACCATCCACACCCCCACACTGACAGTGGATAATCCCCTTTCCCACCATCCACACCCGACACCTGACACTGGATAATTCCCTTTCCCCACCATCCACACCCCGACACTGACACTGGATAATTACCCTTTCCCCACCATCCACACCCCCACACTGACACTGGATAATTCCCCTTTCCCCACCATCCACACCCCACACTGACACTGGATAATTACACCTTTCCCCACCATCCACACCCCCACACTGACACTGGAATTCCCACTTTCCCCACCATCCACACCCCACACTGACACTGGATAATTCCCTTCCCACCATCCACACCCCCACACTGACACTGGAAATCCCTTTCCCACCATCCACACCCCCACACTGACACTGGATAATTCCCCTTTCCCCACCATCCACACCCCCACACTGACACTGGATAATTCCCCTTTCCCCACATCCACACCCCGACACTGACACTGGAAATTCCCTTCCCCACCATCCACACCCCACACTGACACTGGATAATTCCCTTTCCCCACCATCCACACCCCCACACTGACACTGGATAATTCCCCTTTCCCACCATCCACACCCCACACTGACACTGGATAATTCCCTTTCCCCACCATCCACACCCCCACACTGACACTGGATAATTCCCCTTCTCCCACCATCCACACCCCCACACTGACACTGGATAATTCCACTTTCCCCACCATCCACACCCCCACACTGACACTGGATAATTACACCTTTCCCCACCATCCACACCCCCACACTGACACTGGATAATTCCACTTTCCCCACCATCCACACCCCCACACTGACACTGGATAATTATCCTTTCCCCACCATCCACACCCCCACACTGACACTGGATAATTACACCTTTCCCCACCATCCACACCCCGACACTGACACTGGATAATTACCCTTTCCCCACCATCCACACCCCCACACTGACTCTGGATAATTACACCTTTCCCCACCATCCACACACCCACACTGACACTGGCTAATTTCACATTTCCCCACCATCCACACCCCCACACTGACACTGGATGATTCCCCTTTCCTCACCATCGACACGCCCACACCGACACTGGATAATTCCCCTTGCCCCACCATCCACACCCCCACACTGACAGTGGAGAATTCCTCTTGTCCCACCATCCACACCCGCACGCTGACACTGGATAATTCCCATTTCCCACCATCCACACCCGACACTGACACTGGATAATTACACCTTTCCACACCATCCACACCCCCACACTGACACTGGATAATTCCACTTTCCCCACCATCCACACCCTGACACTGAAACTGGATTATTCCCCTTTCCCCACCATCCACAATCCCACACTGACACTGGATAATTCCCATTTCACCACCATCCACACCCCGACACTGACACTGGATAATTCCCCTTTCCCCACCATCCACACCCCCCACACTGACACTGGATAATTCCTCCTTCCCCACCATCCACACCCCCACACTGACACTGGATAACCCACTTTCCCCACCATCCACACCCCACACTGACACTAGATGTTCACATCTTTCCCCACCATCCACACCCCCACACTGACACTGGACAATGACACCTTTCCCCACCATCCACACCCCCACACTGACACTGGATAATTGCCCTATCCCCACTATCCACACCCCCACACTGACACAGGATAATTCCCCTTTCCCCATGATCCACACCCCGACACTGACACTGGAAAATTTCCCTTCCCCACCATCCACACCCCCACACTAACATTGGATAATTACACCTTTCCCCACCATCCACACACCCACACCGACACTGAATAATTCCTCTTTCGGCACCATCCACACCCCCAGACTGACACCGGATAATTACACATTTCCCCACCATCCACACCCCCACACTAACAGTGGATGATTCCCCTTTCCTCACCATTGACACACCCACACTGACACTGGATAATTTCCCTTGCCCCACCATCCACACCCCGACATTGACAGTGGAGAATTCCTCTTCTCCCACCATCCACACCCGCACGCTGACACTGGATTATTCCACTTTCCCCACCATCCACACCCCCACACTGACACTGGATAATTACACCTTTCCCCACCATCCACACCCCCACACTGACACTGGATAATCCACTTTCCCCACCATCCACACACCCACACTAACACTAGATATTCACACCTTTCCCCACCATCCACACCCCCACACTGACACTGGATAATTCCCCTTTCCCCACCATCCACACCCCCACACTAACACTGGATATTCACACCTTTCCCCACCATCCACACACCCACACTGACACTGAATAATTACACCTTTCCCTACCATCCACACCCCCACACTGACACTGGATAATTCCCCTTTCCCCACCATCCACACCCCCACACTGACACTGGATAATTCCCCTTTCCCCACCATCCGCACCACCACACTGACACTGGATAATTCCCCTTTCCCCACCATCGACACACCCACACTGACACTGGATAATTACACCTTTCCCCACCATCCACACCCCACACTGACACTGGATAATTCTCCTTTCCCCACCATCCACACCCCCACATTGACACTGGATAATTCCCCTTCCCCTCTATCCACTCCTCGACACTGACACTGGATAATTCCCCTTTCCCCACCATCCACACCCCCACACTGACACTGGATGATTACACCTTTCCCCACCATCCACACCCCCACACTGACACTGGATAATTACCCTTTCCCCACCATCCACACCCCAACACTGACTCTGGATAATTCCTCTTTCCCCACCATCCACACCCCCACACTGACACTGGGTGATTAAACCTTTCCCCACCATCCACACCCCAACACTGACACTGGATAATTACCCTTTCCCCACCATCCACACCCCAACACTGACACTGGATAATACCCCTTTCCCCACTATCCACACCCCCACACTGACACGGGATAATTCCCCTTTCCCCACGATCCACACCCCAACCCTGACACTGGAAAATTTCCCTTCCCCACCATCCACACCCCGACACGGACACTGGATAATTACACCTTTCCCCACCATCCACACACCCACACTGACACTAGATATTCACACCTTTCCCCACCATCCACACCCCCACACTGACACTGGATAATTCCCCTTTCCCCACTATCCACACCCCCACACTGACAT
Organism: Mobula hypostoma; assembly: GCF_963921235.1. Classification (NCBI taxonomy): domain Eukaryota; kingdom Metazoa; phylum Chordata; class Chondrichthyes; order Myliobatiformes; family Myliobatidae; genus Mobula; species Mobula hypostoma. The sequence goes on from NC_086112.1 coordinate 1,032,022, forward strand.
GGGATAAGTCCCCTTTCCCCATGATCCACACCCCGACACTGACACTGGAAAATTTCCCTTTCCCCACCATCCACACCCCGACACTGACACTGGATAATTACACCTTTCCCCACCATCCACACACCCACACTGACACTGGATGATTCCCCTTTCCTCACCATCCACACCCCCACACTGACACTGGATATTTCCCCTTTCCCCGCCATCCACACCCCCACATTGACACTGGATAATTCCCCTTCCCCTCTATCCACTCCCCAACACAGGCACTGGATAATTCACCTTTCCCCACCATCCACACCCCCACACTGACACTGGATAATTACCCTTTCCCCACCATCCACAACCCAACACTGACTCTGGATAATTCCTCTTTCCCCACCATCCACACCCCCACACTGAAACTGGGTGATTAAACCTTTCCCCAACATCCACACCCCAACACTGACACTGGATAATTACCCTTTCCCCACCATCCACACCCCAACACTGACACTGGATAATACCCCTTTCCCCACTATCCACACCCCCACACTGACACGGGATAATTCCCCTTTCCCCACGATCCACACCCCAACGCTGACACTGGAAAATTTCCCTTCCCCACCATCCACACCCGACACTGACACTGGATAATTACACCTTTCCACACCATCTACACCCCCACACTGACACTGGTTAATTCCCCTTTCCCCACCATCCACACCCCGACACTGACACTGGATAATTCCCCTTTCCCCACCATTGACACACCCACACTGACACTGGATAATTACACCTTTCCCCACCATCCACACCCCACACTGACACTGGATAATTATCCTTTCCCCACCATCCACACCCCCACACTGACACTGGATAATTCCCCTTCCCCACTATCCACTCCCCGACACTGACGCTGGATAATTCCTCTTTCCCCACCATCCACACCCCCACACTGACAGTGGATAATCCAGCTTACCCACCATCCACACCCCGGCACTGACAAGGGATAATTCCCCTTTCCCCACGATCCACACCCCGACACTGACACTGGAAAATTTCCCTTCCCCACCATCCACACCCCCACACTGACACTGGATAATTCCCCTTTCCCCACCATCCACACCCCCACACACTGACACTGGATAATTCCCCTTTCCCCCCCATCCACACCCCCACACTGACACTGGATAATTCCCCTTTCCCCACCATCCACACCCCCACACTGACACTGGATGATTACACCTTTCCCCACCATCCACACCCCGACACTGACACTGGATAATTACCTTTTCCCCACCATCCACACCCCAACACTGACTCTGGATAATTCCTCTTTCCCCACCATCCACACCCCCACACTGACACTGGATAATCCACTTTCCTCACCATCCACACCCCACACTGACACTAGATATTCACATCTTTCTCCACCATCCACACCCCCACACTGACACTGGACAATGACACCTTTGCCCACCATCCACACCCCCACACTGACACTGGATAATTCCCCTTTCCCCACCATCCACACCCCCACACTGACACTGGATAATTCTCCTTTCCCCACCATCGACACACCCACACTGACACTGGATAATTACACCTTTCCCCACCATCCACACCCCACACTGAAACTGGATAATTCTCCTTTCCCCACCATCCACACCCCCACACTGACACTGGATAATTCCCCTTCCCCACTATCCACTCCCCGACACTGACACTGGATAATTCCCCTTTCCCCACCATCCACACCCCCACACTGACACTGGATGATTACACCTTTCCCCACCATCCACACCCCAATACTGACTCTGGATAATTCCTCTTTCCCCACCATCCACACCCCCACACTGACAGTGGATAATGCAGTTTCCCCACCATCCACACCACCACACTGACACTGGATAATTCCCCTTTCCCAACCATCCACACCCCCACACTGACACTAGATAATTCCCCTTTCCCCACCATCCACACCCGGACACTGACACTGGATAATTCCTCTTGCCCCACCATCCACACCCGCACACTGACACTGGATAACTCCCCTGTCCCCACCATCCACAATCCCACACTGACACTGGATAATTCCCATTTCCCCACCATCCACACCCCTACACTGACACTGGATAATTCCCCTTTCCCCACCATCCACACCCCCACACTGACACTGGATAATTAGACCTTTCCCCACCATCTACACCCCCACACTGACACTGGATAATTCCACTTTCCCCACCATCGTCATCCCCACACTGACACTGGAGAATTCCCCTTTCCCCACCATCCACACTCCGACACTGACAGTGGATAATTACACCTTTCCCCACCATCCACATCCCCACACTGATACTAGATAATTACACCTTTCCCCGCCATCCACACCCCCACACTGACACTGGATAATTCCCCTTTCTCCACTATCCACACCCCCACACTGACACTGGATAATTCCACTTTCCCCACTATCCACACCCCGACACTGACACTGGATAATTCCCCTTTCCCCACCATCCACACCCCCACACTGACACTGGATGATTACACCTTTCCACACCATCCACACCCCCACACTGACACTTGATAATTCCCCTTTCCCCACCATCCGCACCCCCACACTGACACTAGATAATTACACCTTTCCCCACCATCTACACCCCAACACTGACACTGGATAATTACCCTTTCCCCACCATCCACACCCCAACACTGACTCTGGATAATTTCTCTTTCCCCACCATCCACACCCCCACACTGACAGTGGATAATCCACTTTCCACACCATCCACACCCCCACACTGACTCTAGATATTCACACCTTTCCCCACCATCCACACCCCCACACTGACACTGGATAATTCCTCTTTCCCCACGATCCACACCCTGATATTGACACTGGATAATTACACCTTTCCCCACCATTCACACCCCCACACTGACACTGGATAATTCCCCTTTCCCCACTATCCACACCCCCACTCTGACACGGGATAATTCCCCTTTCCCCACGATCCACACCCCGACACTGACACTGGAAAATTTCCCTTCCCCACCATCCACACCCCCACACTGACACTGGATAATTACACCTTTACCCACCACCTACACCCCCACACTGACACTGGATAATTCCACTTTCCCCACCATCCACACGCCCACACTGACACTGGATAATTCCCCTTTCCCCACCATCCACACCCCAACACTGATACTAGATAATTACACCTTTCCCCACCATCCACACCCCAACACTGACACTGGATAATTCCCCTTTCCCCACTATCCACACCCCCACACTGACACTGGATAATTCCACTTTCCCCACTATCCACACCCCGACACTGACACTGGATAATTCCCCTTTCCCCACCATCCACACCCCCACACTGACACTGGATGATTACACCTTTCCACACCATCCACACCCCCACACTGACACTTGATAATTCCCCTTTCCCCACCATCCGCACCCCCACACTGACACTAGATAATTACACCTTTCCCCACCATCTACACCCCGACACTGACACTGGATAATTACCCTTTCCCCACCATCCACACCCCAACACTGACTCTGGATCATTTCTCTTTCCCCACCATCCACACCCCCACACTGACAGTGGATAATCCACTTTCCCCACCATCCACACCCCCACACTGACACTGGATGATTACACCTTTCCCCACCATCCACACCCCCACACTGACACTGGATAATTCCCCTTTCCCCACCATCCACACCCCCACACTGACACTAGATAATTACACCTTTCCCCACCATCCACACCCCCACACTGACACTGGATAATTCCCCTTCCCCACTATCCACTCCCCGACACTGACACTGGATGATTACACCTTTCCACACCATCCACACCCCCACACTGACACTGGATAATTCCTCTTTCCCCACCATCCACACCGCCACACTGACACTGGATAATTACACTTTTCCCCACACTGACACTGGAGGATAATTCCCCTTTCCCCACCATCCACACCCTGACACTGATACTGGATAATTCCCCATTCCCCACTATCCACTCCCCGACACTGACACTGGATAATTCCCCTTCCGCACTATCCACTCCGCGACACTGACACTGGATAATTCCCCTTTCCCCACCATCCACACCCCAACACTGACTCTGGATAATTCCTCATTCCCCACCATCCACACCCCCACACTGACTGTGGATAATCCACTTTCCCCACCATCCACACCCCCACACTGACTCTAGATATTCACACCTTTCCCCACCATCCACACCCTCACACTGACACTGGATAATTCCCCTTTCCCCACTATCCACACCCCCACACTGACATGGGATAATTCCCCTTTCCCCACGATCATCACCCTGACACTGACACTGGAAAATTTCCCTTCCCCACAATCCACACCCCCACACTGACACTGGATAATTACACCTTTCCCCACCATCCACACACCCACACTGACACTGGATAATTACACATTTCCCCACCATCCACACCCCCACACTGACACGGGATGATTCCCCTTTCCTCACCATCGACACGCCCACACCGACACTGGATAATTCCCCTTGCCCCACCATCCACACCCCCACACTGACAGTGGAGAATTCCTCTTGTCCCACCATCCACACCCGCACGCTGACACTGGATAATTCCCCTTTCCCACCATCCACACCCGACACTGACACTGGATAATTACACATTTCCACACCCCCACACTGACACTGGATAATTCCCCTTTCCCCACCATCCACACCCTGACACTGAAACTGGATAATTCCCCTTTCCCCACCATCCACAATCCCACACTGACACTGGATAATTCCCATTTCACCACCATCCACACCCCCACACTGACACTGGATAATTCCCCTTCCGCACTATCCACTCCCCGACACTGACACTGGATAATTCCCCTTTCCCCACCATCCACACCCCAACACTGACACTGGATAATTCCCCTTTCCCCACCATCCACACCCCCACACTGACACTGGATAATTCCCCTTTCCCCACTATCCACACCCCCACACTGACATGGGATAATTCCCCTTTCCCCACGATCCACACCCTGACACTGACACTGGAAAATTTCCCTTCCCCACAATCCACACCCCCACACTGACACTGGATAATTACACCTTTCCCCACCATCCACACACCCACACTGACACTGGATAATTACACATTTCCCCACCATCCACACCCCCACACTGACACGGGATGATTCCCCTTTCCTCACCATCGACACGCCCACACCGACACTGGATAATTCCCCTTGCCCCACCATCCACACCCCCACACTGACAGTGGAGAATTCCTCTTGTCCCACCATCCACACCCGCACGCTGACACTGGATAATTCCCCTTTCCCACCATCCACACCCGACACTGACACTGGATAATTACACATTTCCACACCATCCACACCCCCACACTGACACTGGATAATTCCCCTTTCCCCACCATCCACACCCTGACACTGAAACTGGATAATTCCCCTTTCCCCACCATCCACAATCCCACACTGACACTGGATAATTCCCATTTCACCACCATCCACACCCCCACACTGACACTGGATAATTCCCCTTTCCCCACCATCCACACACCCACACTGACACTGGATAATTACACCTTTCCCCACCATCCACACCCCACACTGACACTGGATAATTCTCCTTTCCCCACCATCCACACCCCCACACTGACACTGGATAATTCCCCTTTCCCCACTATCCACACCCCCACACTGACACTGGATAATTCCCCTTTCCCCACCATCCACACCCCCACACTGACACTGGAAAATTACACCTTTCCCCACCATCCACACCCCCACACTGACACTGGATAATTACACCTTTCCCCACCATCCACACCCCCACACTGACACTGGATAATTACACCTTTCCCCACCATCCACACCCCCACACTGACACTGGATAATTCCCCTTTCCCCACCATCCACACCCCCACACTGACACTGGATAATTCCCCTTCCCCACCATCCACACCCCCACACTGACACTGGATAATTCCCCTTTCCCCACCATCCACACCCCGACACTGACACTGGATAATTCCCCTTTCCCCACCATCCACACCCCCACACTGACACTGGATAATTACACATTTCCCCACCATCCACACCCCCACACTGACACTGGATAATTCCCCTTTCCCCACCATCCACACCCCCACACTGACACTGGATAATTCCACCTTTCCCCACCATCCACACCCCCACACTGACACTGGATAATTCCCCTTTCCCCACCATCCACACCCCCACACTGACACTGGATAATTCCCCTTTCCCCACCATCGACACACCCACACTGACACTGGATAATTACACCTTCCCCACCATCCACACCCCACACTGACACTGGATAATTCTCCTTTCCCCACCATCCACACCCCCACACTGACACTGGATAATTTCCCTTCCCCACCATCCACACCCCCACACTGACACTGGATAATTCCCCTTTCCCCACCATCCACACCCCCACACTGACACTGGATGATTACACCTTTTCCCCACCATCCACACCCCAACACTGACTCTGGATAATTCCTCTTTCCCCACCATCCACACCCCCACACTGACAGTGGATAATCCAGTTTCCCCACCATCCACACCCCCACACTGACACTGGATAATTCCCCTTTCCCCACCATCCACACCCCCACACTGACACTGGATAATTCCCCTTTCCCCACCATCCACACCCCCACACTGACACTGGATAATTCCCCTTTCCCCACCATCCACACCCCCACACTGACACTGGATAATTCCCCTTTTCCCACCATCCACACCCCCACACTGACACTGGATAATTCCCCATTTCCCCACCATCCACACCCCAACACTGACACTGGATAATTCACCTTTCCCCACCATCCACACCCCCACACTGACACTGGATAATTCCACTTTCCCCACCATCCACACCCTGACACTGACACTGGATAATTCCCCTTTCCCCACCATCCACACCCCCACACTGACACTGGATAATTCCCCTTTCCCCACCATCCACACCCCGACACTGACACTGGATAATTCCCCTTTCCCCACCATCCACACCCCCACACTGACACTGGATAATTACACCTTTCCCCACCATCCACACCCCACACTGACACTGGATAATTCTCCTTTCCCCACCATCCACACCCCCACACTGACACTGGATAATTCCCCTTCCCCACTATCCACTCCCCGACACTGACACTGGATAATTCCCCTTTCCCCACCATCCACACCCCCACACTGACACTGGATAATTACACCTTTCCCCACCATCCACACCCCAACACTGACTCTGGATAATTTCTCTTTCCCCACCATCCACACCCCCACACTGACACTGGATAATCCAGTTTCCCCACCATCCACACCCCCACACTGACACTGGATAATTCCCCTTTCCCCACCATCCACACCCTGACACTGACACTGGATAATTTCCCTTTCCCCACCATCCACACCCCCACACTGACACTGGATAATTACACCTTTCCCCACCATCCACACCCCCACACTGACACTGGATAATTCCCCTTTCCCCACCATCCACACCCCCACACTGACACTGGATAATTACACCTTTCCCCACCATCCACACCCCCACACTGACACTGGATAATTTCCCATTTCCCCACCATCCACACCCCCACACTGACACTGGATGATTCCCCTTTCCCCACCATCCACACGCCCACACTGACACTGGATAATTCCCCTTTCCCCACCATCCACACCCCCACACTGACACTGGATAATTCCTCTTTCCCCACCATCCACACCCGCACGCTGACACTGGATAATTCCCCTTTCCCACCATCCACACCCGACACTGACACTGGATAATTACACATTTCCACACCATCCACACCCCCACACTGACACTGGATAATTCCCCTTTCCCCACCATCCACACCCTGACACTGAAACTGGATAATTCCCCTTTCCCCACCATCCACACCCCCACACTGACACTGGATAATTCCCATTTCCCCACCATCCACACCCCCACACTGACACTGGATAATTCCCCTTTCCCCACCATCCACACCCCCACACTGACACTGGACAATTCCCCTTTCCCCACCATCCATACCCCAACACTGACTCTGGATAATTCACATTCCCCACCATCCACACCCTCACACTGACACTGGATAATTCCCCTTTCCCCACCATCCACACCCCCACACTGACATGGGATAATTCCCCTTTCCCCACGATCCACACCCCGACACTGACACTGGAAAATTTCCATTCCCCACCATCCACACCCCCACACTGACACTGGATAATTACACCTTTCCCCACCATCCACACACCCACACTGACACTGGATAATTACACATTTCCCCACCATCCACACCCCCACACTGACACGGTATGATTCCCCTTTCCTCACCATCGACACGCCCACACCGACACTGGATAATTCCCCTTGCCCCACCATCCACACCCCCACACTGACAGTGGAGAATTCCTCTTGTCCCACCATCCACACCCGCACGCTGACACTGGATAATTCCCCTTTCCCACCATCCACACCCGACACTGACACTGGATAATTACACATTTCCACACCATCCACACCCCCACACTGACACTGGATAATTCCCCTTTCCCCACCATCCACACCCTGACACTGAAACTGGATAATTCCCCTTTCCCCACCATCCACAATCCCACACTGACACTGGATAATTCGCATTTCACCACCATCCACACCCCCACACTGACACTGGATAATTCCCCTTTCCCCACCATCGACACACCCACACTGACACTGGATAATTACACCTTCCCCACCATCCACACCCCACACTGACACTGGATAATTCTCCTTTCCCCACCATCCACACCCCCACACTGACACTGGATAATTCCCCTTCCCCACTATCCACTCCCCGACACTGACACTGGATAATTCCCCTTTCCCCACCATCCACACCCCCACACTGACACTAGATGATTACACCTTTTCCCACCATCCACACCCCAACACTGACTCTGGATAATTCCTTTTCCCCACCATCCACACCCCCACACTGACAGTGGATAATCCAGTTTCCCCACCATCCACACCCCCACACTGACACGGGATAATTCCCGTTTCCCCACCATCCACACCCCGACACTGACACTGGAAATTTTCCCTTCCCCACCATCCACACCCCCACACTGACACTGGATAATTCCCCTTTCCCCACCATCCACACCCCGACACTGACACTGGATAATTCCCCTTTTCCCACCATCCACACCCCCACACTGACACTGGATGATTACACATTTCCCCACCATCCACACCCCAACACTGACACTGGATAATTCCTCTTTCCCCACCATCCACACCCCCACACTGACACTGGATAATTACACCTTTCCCCACCATCCACACCCCACACTGACACTGGATAATTCTCCTTTCCCCACCATCCACACCCCCACACTGACACTGGATAATTCCCCTTCCCCACTATCCACTCCCCGACACTGACACTGGATAATTCCCCTTTCCCCACCATCCACACCCCCACACTGACACTGGATGATTACACCTTTCCCCACCATCCACACCCCAACACTGACTCTGGATAATTTCTCTTTCCCCACCATCCACACCCCCACACTGACAGTGGATAATCCAGTTTCCCCACCATCCACACCCCCACACTGACACGGGATAATTCCCGTTTCCCCACGATCCACACCCCGACACTGACACTGGAAAATTTCCCTTCCCCACCATCCACACCCCCACACTGACACTGGATAATTACACCTTTCCCCACCATCCACACACCCACACTGACACTGGATAATTACACATTTCCCCACCATCCACACCCCCACACTGACACTGGATGATTCCCCTTTCCTCACCATCGACACGCCCACACCGACACTGGATAATTCCCCTTGCCCCACCATCCACACCCCCACACTGACAGTGGAGAATTCCTCTTGTCCCACCATCCACACCCGCACGCTGACACTGGATAATTCCCATTTCCCACCATCCACACCCGACACTGACACTGGATAATTGCACCTTTCCACACCATCCACACCCCCACACTGACACTGGATAATTCCACTTTCCCCACCATCCACACCCTGACACTGAAACTGGATAATTCCCCTTTCCCCACCATCCACAATCCCACACTGACACTGGATAATTCCCATTTCACCACCATCCACACCCCGACACTGACACTGGATAATTCCCCTTTCCCCACCATCGACACACACGCACACTGACACTGGATAATTACACCTTCCCCACCATCCACACCCCAACACTGACTCTGGATAATTTCTCTTTCCCCACCATCCACACCCCCACACTGACAGTGGATAATCCAGTTTCCCCACCATCCACAACCCCACACTGACACGGGATAATTCCCGTTTCCCCACGATCCACACCCCGACACTGACACTGGAAAATTTCCCTTCCCCACCATCCACACCCCCACACTGACTCTGGATAATTACACCTTTCCCCACCATCCACACACCCACACTGACACTGGCTAATTACACATTTCCCCACCATCCACACCCCCACACTGACACTGGATGATTCCCCTTTCCTCACCATCGACACGCCCACACCGACCCTGGATAATTCCCCTTGCCCCACCATCCACACCCCCACACTGACAGTGGAGAATTCCTCTTGTCCCACCATCCACACCCGCACGCTGACACTGGATAATTCCCCTTTCCCACCATCCACACCCGACACTGACACTGGATAATTACACATTTCCACACCATCCACACCCCCACACTGACACTGGATAATTCCCCTTTCCCCACCATCCACATCCTGACACTGAAACTGGATAATTCCCCTTTCCCCACCATCCACAATCCCACACTGACACTGGATAATTCGCATTTCACCACCATCCACACCCCCACACTGACACTGGATAATTCCCCTTTCCCCACCATCGACACACCCACACTGACACTGGATAATTACACCTTCCCCACCATCCACACCCCACACTGACACTGGATAATTCTCCTTTCCCCACCATCCACACCCCCACACTGACACTGGATAATTTCCCTTCCCCACTATCCACTCCCCGACACTGACACTGGATAATTCCCCTTTCCCCACCATCCACACCCCCACACTGACACTAGATGATTACACCTTTTCCCACCATCCACACCCCAACACTGACTCTGGATGATTCCTCTTTCCCCACCATCCACACCCCCACACTGACAGTGGATAATCCAGTTTCCCCACCATCCACACCCCCACACTGACACGGGATAATTCCCGTTTCCGCACCATCCACACCCCGACACTGACACTGGAAATTTTCCCTTCCCCAACATCCACACCCCCACACTGACACTGGATAATTCCCCTTTCCCCACCATCCACACCCCGACACTGACACTGGATAATTCCCCTTTTCCCACCATCCACACCCCCACACTGACACTGGATAATTACACCTTTCCCCACCATCCACACCCCACACTGACACTGGATGATTCTCCTTTCCCCACCATCCACACCCCCCACACTGACACTGGATAATTACACCTTTCCCCACCATCCACACCCCACACTGACACTGGATAATTCTCCTTTCCCCACCATCCGCACCCCCACACTGACACTGGATAATTCCCCTTCCCCACTATCCACTCCCCGACACTGACACTGGATAATTCCCCTTTCCCCACCATCCACACCCCCACACTGACACTGGATGATTACACCTTTCCCCACCATCCACACCCCAACACTGACTCTGGATAATTTCTCTTTCCCCACCATCCACACCCCCACACTGACAGTGGATAATCCAGTTTCCCCACCATCCACACCCCCACACTGACACGGGATAATTCCCGTTTCCCCACGATCCACACCCCGACACTGACACTGGAAAATTTCCCTTCCCCACCATCCACACCCCCACACTGACTCTGGATAATTACACCTTTCCCCACCATCCACACACCCACACTGACACTGGCTAATTACACATTTCCCCACCATCCACACCCCCACACTGACACTGGATGATTCCCCTTTCCTCACCATCGACACGCCCACACCGACCCTGGATAATTCCCCTTGCCCACCATCCACACCCCCACACTGACAGTGGAGAATTCCTCTTGTCCCACCATCCACACCCGCACGCTGACACTGGATAATTCCCATTTCCCACCATCCACACCCGACACTGACACTGGATAATTGCACCTTTCCACACCATCCACACCCCCACACTGAGACTGGATAATTCCACTTTCCCCACCATCCACACCCTGACACTGAAACTGGATTATTCCCCTTTCCCCACCATCCACAATCCCACACTGACACTGGATAATTCCCATTTCACCACCATCCACACCCCGACACTGACACTGGATAATTCCCCTTTCCCCACCATCGACACACACGCACACTGACACTGGATAATTACACCTTCCCCACCATCCACACCCCAACACTGACTCTGGATAATTTCTCTTTCCCCACCATCCACACCCCCACACTGACAGTGGATAATCCAGTTTCCCCACCATCCACACCCCCACACTGACACGGGATAATTCCCCTTTCCCCACCATCCACACCCCGACACTGACACTGGAAAATTTCCCTTCCCCACCATCCACACCCCCACACTGACTCTGGATAATTACACCTTTCCCCACCATCCACACACCCACACTGACACTGGCTAATTACACATTTCCCCACCATCCACACCCCCACACTGACACTGGATGATTCCCCTTTCCTCACCATCGACACGCCCACACCGACCCTGGATAATTCCCCTTGCCCACCATCCACACCCCCACACTGACAGTGGAGAATTCCTCTTGTCCCACCATCCACACCCGCACGCTGACACTGGATAATTCCCATTTCCCACCATCCACACCCGACACTGACACTGGATAATTGCACCTTTCCACACCATCCACACCCCCACACTGAGACTGGATAATTCCACTTTCCCCACCATCCACACCCTGACACTGAAACTGGATTATTCCCCTTTCCCCACCATCCACAATCCCACACTGACACTGGATAATTCCCATTTCACCACCATCCACACCCCGACACTGACACTGGATAATTCCCCTTTCCCCACCATCGACACACACGCACACTGACACTGGATAATTACACCTTCCCCACCATCCACACCCCACACTGACACTGGATAATTCTCCTTTCCCCACCATCCACACCCCCACACTGACACTGGATAATTCCCCTTCCCCACTATCCACTCCACGACACTGACACTGGATAATTCCCCTTTCCCCACCATCCACACCCCCACACTGACATTAGATGATTACACCTTTCCCCACCATCCACACCCCAACACTGACTCTGGATAATTTCTCTTTCCCCACCATCCACACCCCCACACTGACAGTGGATAATCCAGTTTCCCCACCATCCACACCCCCACACTGACATGGGATAATTCCCGTTTCCCCACGATCCACACCCTGACACTGACACTGGAAAATTTCCCTTCCCCACCATCCACACCCCCACACTGACACTGGATGATTACACCTTTCCCCACCATCCATACCCCGACACTGACACTGGATAATTACCCTTTCCCCACCATCCACACCCCCACACTGACTCTGGATAATTACACCTTTCCCCACCATCCACACACCCACACTGACACTGGCTAATTTCACATTTCCCCACCATCCACACCCCCACACTGACACTGGATGATTCCCCTTTCCTCACCATCGACACGCCCACACCGACACTGGATAATTCCCCTTGCCCCACCATCCACACCCCCACACTGACAGTGGAGAATTCCTCTTGTCCCACCATCCACACCCGCACGCTGACACTGGATAATTCCCCTTTCCCACCTTCCACACCCGACACTGACACTGGATAATTACACATTTCCACACCATCCACACCCCCACACTGACACTGGATAATTCCCCTTTCCCCACCATCCACACCCTGACACTGAAACTGGATAATTCCCCTTTCCCCACCATCCACAATCCCACACTGACACTGGATAATTCCCATTTCACCACCATCCACACCCCCACACTGACACTGGATAATTCCCCTTCCGCAATATCCACTCCCCGACACTGACACTGGACAATTCCCCTTTCCCCACCATCCATACCCCAACACTGACTCTGGATAATTCACATTCCCCACCATCCACACCCTCACACTGACACTGGATAATTCCCCTTTCCCCACTATCCACACCCCCACACTGACATGGGATAATTCCCCTTTCCCCACGATCCACACCCTGACACTGACTCTGGAAAATTTCCATTCCCCACAATCCACACCCCCACACTGACACTGGATAATTACACCTTTCCCCACCATCCACACACCCACACTGACACTGGATAATTACACATTTCCCCACCATCCACACCCCCACACTGACACGGGATGATTCCCCTTTCCTCACCATCGACACGCCCACACCGACACTGGATAATTCCCCTTGCCCCACCATCCACACCCCCACACTGACAGTGGAGAATTCCTCTTGTCCCACCATCCACACCCGCACGCTGACACTGGATAATTCCCCTTTCCCACCATCCACACCCGACACTGACACTGGATAATTACACATTTCCACACCATCCACACCCCCACACTGACACTGGATAATTCCCCTTTCCCCACCATCCACATCCTGACACTGAAACTGGATAATTCCCCTTTCCCCACCATCCACAATCCCACACTGACACTGGATAATTCGCATTTCACCACCATCCACACCCCCACACTGACACTGGATAATTCCCCTTTCCCCACCATCGACACACCCACACTGACACTGGATAATTACACCTTCCCCACCATCCACACCCCACACTGACACTGGATAATTCTCCTTTCCCCACCATCCACACCCCCACACTGACACTGGATAATTTCCCTTCCCCACTATCCACTCCCCGACACTGACACTGGATAATTCCCCTTTCCCCACCATCCACACCCCCACACTGACACTAGATGATTACACCTTTTCCCACCATCCACACCCCAACACTGACTCTGGATGATTCCTCTTTCCCCACCATCCACACCCCCACACTGACAGTGGATAATCCAGTTTCCCCACCATCCACACCCCCACACTGACACGGGATAATTCCCGTTTCCCCACCATCCACACCCCGACACTGACACTGGAAATTTTCCCTTCCCCAACATCCACACCCCCACACTGACACTGGATAATTCCCCTTTCCCCACCATCCACACCCCGACACTGACACTGGATAATTCCCCTTTTCCCACCATCCACACCCCCACACTGACACTGGATGATTACACATTTCCCCACCATCCACACCCCAACACTGACTCTGGATAATTCCTCTTTCCCCACCATCCACACCCCCCACACTGACACTGGATAATTACACCTTTCCCCACCATCCACACCCCACACTGACACTGGATAATTCTCCTTTCCCCACCATCCGCACCCCCACACTGACACTGGATAATTCCCCTTCCCCACTATCCACTCCCCGACACTGACACTGGATAATTCCCCTTTCCCCACCATCCACACCCCCACACTGACACTGGATGATTACACCTTTCCCCACCATCCACACCCCAACACTGACTCTGGATAATTTCTCTTTCCCCACCATCCACACCCCCACACTGACAGTGGATAATCCAGTTTCCCCACCATCCACACCCCCACACTGACACGGGATAATTCCCGTTTCCCCACGATCCACACCCCGACACTGACACTGGAAAATTTCCCTTCCCCACCATCCACACCCCCACACTGACTCTGGATAATTACACCTTTCCCCACCATCCACACACCCACACTGACACTGGCTAATTACACATTTCCCCACCATCCACACCCCCACACTGACACTGGATGATTCCCCTTTCCTCACCATCGACACGCCCACACCGACCCTGGATAATTCCCCTTGCCCACCATCCACACCCCCACACTGACAGTGGAGAATTCCTCTTGTCCCACCATCCACACCCGCACGCTGACACTGGATAATTCCCATTTCCCACCATCCACACCCGACACTGACACTGGATAATTGCACCTTTCCACACCATCCACACCCCCACACTGAGACTGGATAATTCCACTTTCCCCACCATCCACACCCTGACACTGAAACTGGATTATTCCCCTTTCCCCACCATCCACAATCCCACACTGACACTGGATAATTCCCATTTCACCACCATCCACACCCCGACACTGACACTGGATAATTCCCCTTTCCCCACCATCGACACACACGCACACTGACACTGGATAATTACACCTTCCCCACCATCCACACCCCAACACTGACTCTGGATAATTTCTCTTTCCCCACCATCCACACCCCCACACTGACAGTGGATAATCCAGTTTCCCCACCATCCACACCCCCACACTGACACGGGATAATTCCCGTTTCCCCACGATCCACACCCCGACACTGACACTGGAAAATTTCCCTTCCCCACCATCCACACCCCCACACTGACTCTGGATAATTACACCTTTCCCCACCATCCACACACCCACACTGACACTGGCTAATTACACATTTCCCCACCATCCACACCCCCACACTGACACTGGATGATTCCCCTTTCCTCACCATCGACACGCCCACACCGACCCTGGATAATTCCCCTTGCCCCACCATCCACACCCCCACACTGACAGTGGAGAATTCCTCTTGTCCCACCATCCACACCCGCACGCTGACACTGGATAATTCCCATTTCCCACCATCCACACCCGACACTGACACTGGATAATTGCACCTTTCCACACCATCCACACCCCCACACTGAGACTGGATAATTCCACTTTCCCCACCATCCACACCCTGACACTGAAACTGGATTATTCCCCTTTCCCCACCATCCACAATCCCACACTGACACTGGATAATTCCCATTTCACCACCATCCACACCCCGACACTGACACTGGATAATTCCCCTTTCCCCACCATCGACACACACGCACACTGACACTGGATAATTACACCTTTCCCCACCATCCACACCCCACACTGACACTGGATAATTCTCCTTTCCCCACCATCCACACCCCCACACTGACACTGGATAATTCCCCTTCCCCACTATCCACTCCACGACACTGACACTGGATAATTCCCCTTTCCCCACCATCCACACCCCCACACTGACACTAGATGATTACACCTTTCCCCACCATCCACACCCCAACACTGACTCTGGATAATTTCTCTTTCCCCACCATCCACACCCCCACACTGACAGTGGATAATCCAGTTTCCCCACCATCCACACCCCCACACTGACATGGGATCATTCCCATTTCCCCACGATCCACACCCTGACACTGACACTGGAAAATTTCCCTTCCCCACCATCCACACCCCCACACTGACACTGGATAATTCCCCTTTCCCCACCATCCACACCCCGACACTGACACTGGATAATTCCCCTTTTCCCACCATCCACACCCCCACACTGACACTGGATAATTCCCCTTACCCCACCATCCACACCCCCACACTGACACTGGATGATTACACCCTTCCCCACCATCCATGCCCCGACACTGACACTGGATAATTACCCTTTCCCCACCATCCACACCCCAACACTGACTCTGGGTAACTCCTCTTTCCCCACCATCCACACCCCCACACTGACACTGGATAATCGACCTTCCCCACCATCCACACCCCACACTGACACTAGATATTCACATCTTTCCCCACCATCCACACCCCCACACTGACACTCGACAATGACACCTTTGCCCACCATCCACACCCCCAAACTGACACTGGATAATTCCCCTTTCCCCACTATCCACACCCCCACACTGACACGGGATAATTCCCCTTTCACTACGATCCACACCCCGACACTGACACTGGAAAATTTCCCTTCCCCACCATCCACACCCCGACACTGACACTGGATAATTCCCCTTTCCCCACCATCCACACCCCCACACTGACACTGGATGATTGCACCTTTCCCCACCATCCACACCCCAACACTGACTCTGGATAATTCCTCTTTCCCCACCATCCACACCCCCACACTGACAGTGGATAATCCAGTTTCCCCACCATCCACACCCTCACACTGACACGGGATAATTCCTCTTTCACCACGATCCACACCCCGACACTGACACTGGAAAATTTCCCTTCCCCACCATCTACACCCCCACACTGACACTGGATAATTCCCCTTTCCCCACCATCCACACCCCGACACTGACACTGGATAATTCCCCTTTTCCCACCATCCACACCCCCACACTGACACTGGATAATTCCCCTTTCCCCACCATCCACACCCCAACACTGACACTGGATAATTCTCCTTTCCCCACCATCCACACCCCCACACTGACACGGGATAATTCCCCTTTCCCCACGATCCACACCCCGACACTGACACTGGAAAATTTCTCTACCCCAACATCCACACCCCCACACTGACACTGGATAATTCCCCTTTCCCCACCATCCACACCCCGACACGGACACTGGATAATTCCCCTTTTCCCACCATCCACACCCCCACACTGACACTGGATAATTCCCCTTTCCCCACCATCCACACCCCCACACTGACACTGGATGATTACACCTTTCCCCACCATACATACCCCGACACTGACACTGGATAATTACCATTTCCCCACCATCCACACCCCAACACTGACTCTGGATAATTCCCCTTGCCCCACCATCCACACCCCCACACTGACAGTGGAGAATTCCTCTTGTCCCACCATCCACACCCGCACGCTGACACTGGATAATTCCCATTTCCCACCATCCACACCCGACACTGACACTGGATAATTACACCTTTCCACACCATCCACACCCCCACACTGACAGTGGAGAATTCCTCTTGTCCCACCATCCACACCCGCACGCTGACACTGGATAATTCCCATTTCCCACCATCCACACCCGACACTGACACTGGATAATTACACCTTTCCACACCATCCACACCCCCACACTGACACTGGATAATTCCACTTTCCCCACCATCCACACCCTGACACTAAAACTGGATTATTCCCCTTTCCCCACCATCCACAATCCCACACTGACACTGGATAATTCCCATTTCACCACCATCCACACCCCGACACTGACACTGGATAATTCCCCTTTCCCCACCATCGACACACCCACACTGACACTGGATAATTACACCTTCCCCACCATCCACACCCCACACTGACACTGGATAATTCTCCTTTCCCCACCATCCACACCCCCACACTGACACTGGATAATTCCCCTTCCCCACTATCCACTCCACGACACTGACACTGGATAATTCCCCTTTCCCCACCATCCACACCCCCACACTGACACTAGATGATTACACCTTTCCCCACCATCCACACCCCAACACTGACTCTGGATAATTTCTCTTTCCCCACCATCCACACCCCCACACTGATTCTGGATAATTACACCTTTCCCCACCATCCACACACCCACACTGACACTGGCTAATTACACATTTCCCCACCATCCACACCCCCACACTGACACTGGATGATTCCCCTTTCCTCACCATCGACACGCCCACACCGACACTGGATAATTCCCCTTGCCCCACCATCCACACCCCCACACTGACAGTGGAGAATTCCTCTTGTCCCACCATCCACACCCGCACGCTGACACTGGATAATTCCCATTTCCCACCATCCACACCGAACACTGACACTGGATAATTACACCTTTCCACACCATCCACACCCCCACACTGACACTGGATAATTCCACTTTCCCCACCATCCACACCCTGACACTGAAACTGGATTATTCCCCTTTCCCCACCATCCACAATCCCACACTGACACTGGATAATTCCCATTTCACCACCATCCACACCCCGACACTGACACTGGATAATTCCCCTTTCCCCACCATCGACACACCCACACTGACACTGGATAATTACACCTTTCCCCACCATCCACACCCCCACACTGACACTGGATAATTCTCCTTTCCCCACCATCCACACCCCCACACTGACACTGGATAATTCCCCTTCCCCACTATCCACTCCACGACACTGACACTGGATAATTCCCCTTTCCCCACCATCCACACCCCCACACTGACACTAGATGATTACACCTTTTCCCACCATCCACACCCCAACACTGACTCTGGATAATTCCTCTTTCCCCACCATCCACACCCCCACACTGACAGTGGATAATCCAGTTTCCCCACCATCCACACCCCCACACTGACACGGGATAATTCCCCTTTCCCCACCATCCACACCCCGACACTGACACTGGAAAATTTCTCTTCCCCACCATCCACACCCCCACACTGACACTGGATAATTCCCCTTTCCCCACCATCCACACCCCGACACTGACACTGGATAATTCCCCTTTTCCCACCATCCACACCCCCACACTGACACTGGATAATTCCCCTTTCCCCACCATCCACACCCCCACACTGAGACTGGATGATTCCACCTTTCCCCACCATCCACACCCCGACACTGACACTGGATAATTACCATTTCCCCACCATCCACACCCCAACACTGACTCTGGATAATTCCCCTTGCCCCACCATCCACACCCCCACACTGACAGTGGAGAATTCCTCTTGTCCCACCATCCACACCCGCACGCTGACACTGGATAATTCCCATTTCTCACCATCCACACCCGACTCTGACACTGGATAATTACACCTTTCCACACCATCCACACCCCCACACTGACACTGGATAATACCCCTTTCCCCACCATCCACACCCTGACACTGAAACTGGATTATTCCCCTTTCCCCACCATCCACAATCCCACACTGACACTGGATAATTCCCATTTCACCACCATCCACACCCCGACACTGACACTGGATAATTCCCCTTTCCCCACTATCGACACACCCACACTGACACTGGATAATTACACCTACCCCACCATCCACATCCCACACTGACACTGGATAATTCTCCTTTCCCCACCATCCACACCCCCACACTGACACTGGATAATTCCCCTTCCCCACTATCCACTCCACGACCCTGACACTGGATAATTCCCCTTTCCCCACCATCCACACCCCCACACTGACACTGGATGATTACACCTTTCCCCACCATCCACACCCCAACACTGACTCTGGATAATTCCTCTTTCCCCACCATCCACACCCCCCACACTGACACTGGATAATTACACCTTTCCCCACCATCCACACCCCACACTGACACTGGATAATTCTCCTTTCCCCACCATCCACACCCCCACACTGACACTGGATAATTCCCCTTCCCCACTATCCACTCCCCGACACTGACACTGGATAATTCCCCATTCCCCACCATCCACACCCCCACACTGACACTAGATGATTACACCTTTCCCCACCATCCACACCCCCACACTGACACTGGATAATTCCCCTTCCCCACTATCCACTCCACGACACTGACACTGGATAATTCCCCTTTCCCCACCATCCACACCCCCACACTGACACTAGATGATTACACCTTTCCCCACCATCCACACCCCAACACTGACTCTGGATAATTTCTCTTTCCCCACCATCCACACCCCCACACTGACAGTGGATAATCCAGTTTCCCCACCATCCACACCCCCACACTGACACGGGATAATTCCCGTTTCCCCACGATCCACACTCCGACACTGACACTGGAAAATTTCCCTTCCCCACCATCCACACCCCCACACTGACACTGGATGATTACACCTTTCCCCACCATCCATACCCCGACACTGACACTGGATAATTACCCTTTCCCCACCATCCACACCCCCACACTGATTCTGGATAATTACACCTTTCCCCACCATCCACACACCCACACTGACACTGGCTAATTACACATTTCCCCACCATCCACACCCCCACACTGACACTGGATGATTCCCCTTTCCTCACCATCGACACGCCCACACCGACACTGGATAATTCCCCTTGCCCCACCATCCACACCCCCACACTGACAGTGGAGAATTCCTCTTGTCCCACCATCCACACCAGCATGCTGACACTGGATAATTCCCATTTCCCACCATCCACACCCGACACTGACACTGGATAATTACACCTTTCCACACCATCCACACCCCCACACTGACACTGGATAATTCCCCTTTCCCCACCATCCACACCCTGACACTGAAACTGGATTATTCCCCTTTCCCCACCATCCACAATCCCACACTGACACTGGATAATTCCCATTTCACCACCATCCACACCCCGACACTGACACTGGATAATTCCCCTTTCCCCACCATCGACACACCCACACTGACACTGGATAATTACACCTTCCCCACCATCCACACCCCACACTGACACTGGATAATTCTCCTTTCCCCACCATCCACACCCCCACACTGACACTGGATAATTCCCCTTCCCCACTATCCACTCCACGACCCTGACATTGGATAATTCCCCTTTCCCCACCATCCACACCCCCACACTGACACTGGATGATTACACCTTTCCCCACCATCCACACCCCAACACTGACTCTGGATAATTCCTCTTTCCCCACCATCCACACCCCCCACACTGATAATGGATAATTACACCTTTCCCCACCATCCACACACCCACACTGACACTGGCTAATTACACATTTCCCCACCATCCACACCCCCACACTGACACTGGATGATTCCCCTTTCCTCACCATCGACACGCCCACACCGACACTGGATAATTCCCCTTGCCCCACCATCCACACCCTGACACTGAAACTGGATTATTCCCCTTTCCCCACCATCCACAATCCCACACTGACACTGGATAATTCCCATTTCACCACCATCCACACCCCGACACTGACACTGGATAATTCCCCTTTCCCCACCATCGACACACCCACACTGACACTGGATAATTACACCTTCCCCACCATCCACACCCCACACTGACACTGGATAATTCTCCTTTCCCCACCATCCACACCCCCACACTGACACTGGATAATTCCCCTTCCCCACTATCCACTCCACGACACTGACACTGGATAATTCCCCTTTCCCCACCATCCACACCCCCACGCTGACACTAGATGATTACACCTTTTCCCACCATCCACACCCCAACACTGACTCTGGATAATTCCTTTTCCCCACCATCCACACCCCCACACTGACAGTGGATAATCCAGTTTCCCCACCATCCTCACCCCCACACTGACACGGGATATTTCCCCTTTCCCCACGATCCACACCCCGACACTGACACTGGAAAATTTCTCTTCCCCAACATCCACACCCCCACACTGACACTGGATAATTCCCCTTTCCCCACCATCCACACCCCGACACTGACACGGGATAATTCCCCTTTTCCCACCATCCACACCCCCACACTGACACTGGATAATTCCCCTTTCCCCACCATCCACACCCCCACACTGAGACTGGATGATTCCACCTTTCCCCACCATCCATACCCCGACACTGACACTGGATAATTACCATTTCCCCACCATCCACACCCCAACACTGACTCTGGATAATTCCCCTTGCCCCACCATCCACACCCCCACACTGACAGTGGAGAATTCCTCTTGTCCCACCATCCACACCCGCACGCTGACACTGGATAATTCCCATTTCCCACCATCCACACCCGACACTGACACTGGATAATTACACCTTTCCACACCATCCACACCCCCACACTGACACTGGATAATTCCCCTTTCCCCACCATCCACACCCTGACACTGAAACTGGATTATTCCCCTTTCCCCACCATCCACAATCCCACACTGACACTGGATAATTCCCATTTCACCACCATCCACACCCCGACACTGACACTGGATAATTCCCCTTTCCCCACTATAGACACACCCACACTGACACTGGATAATTACACCTACCCCACCATCCACACCCCACACTGACACTGGATAATTCTCCTTTCCCCACCATCCACACCCCCACACTGACACTGGATAATTCCCCTTCCCCACTATCCACTCCACGACCCTGACACTGGATAATTCCCCTTTCCCCACCATCCACACCCCCACACTGACACTGGATGATTACACCTTTCCCCACCATCCACACCCCAACACTGACTCTGGATAATTCCTCTTTCCCCACCATCCACACCCCCACACTGACACTGGATAATTACACCTTTCCCCACCATCCACACCCCACACTGACACTGGATAATTCTCCTTTCCTCACCATCCACACCCCCACACTCACACTGGATAATTCCCCTTCCCCACTATCCACTCCCCGACACTGACACTGGATAATTCCCCATTCCCCACCATCCACACCTCCACACTGACACTAGATGATTACACCTTTCCCCACCATCCACACCCCCACACTGACACTGGATAATTCCCCTCCCCCACTATCCACTCCACGACACTGACACTGGATAATTCCCCTTTCCCCACCATCCACACCCCCACACTGACACTAGATGATTACACCTTTCCCCACCATCCACACCCCCACACTGACAGTGGATAATCCAGTTTCCCCACCATCCACACCCCCACACTGACACGGGATAATTCCCGTTTCCCCACGATCCACACTCCGACACTGACACTGGAAAATTTCCCTTCCCCACCATCCACACCCCCACACTGACACTGGATGATTACACCTTTCCCCACCATCCATACCCCGACACTGACACTGGATAATTACCCTTTCCCCACCATCCACACCCCCACACTGATTCTGGATAATTACACCTTTCCCCACCATCCACACACCCACACTGACACTGGCTAATTACACATTTCCCCACCATCCACACCCCCACACTGACACTGGATGATTCCCCTTTCCTCACCATCGACACGCCCACACCGACACTGGATAATTCCCCTTGCCCCACCATCCACACCCCCACACTGACAGTGGAGAATTCCTCTTGTCCCACCATCCACACCCGCATGCTGACACTGGATAATTCCCATTTCCCACCATCCACACCGAACACTGACACTGGATAATTACACCTTTCCACACCATCCACACCCCCACACTGACACTGGATAATTCCACTTTCCCCACCATCCACACCCTGACACTGAAACTGGATTATTCCCCTTTCCCCACCATCCACAATCCCACACTGACACTGGATAATTCCCATTTCACCACCATCCACACCCCGACACTGACACTGGATAATTCCCCTTTCCCCACCATCGACACACCCACACTGACACTGGATAATTACACCTTCCCCACCATCCACACCCCACACTGACACTGGATAATTCTCCTTTCCCCACCATCCACACCCCCACACTGACACTGGATAATTCCCCTTCCCCACTATCCACTCCACGACACTGACACTGGATAATTCCCCTTTCCCCACCATCCACACCCCCACGCTGACAGTAGATGATTACACCTTTTCCCACCATCCACACCCCAACACTAACTCTGGATAATTCCTTTTCCCCACCATCCACACCCCCACACTGACAGTGGATAATCCAGTTTCCCCACCATCCACACCCCCACACTGACACGGGATAATTCCCCTTTCCCCACGATCCACACCCCGACACTGACACTGGAAAATTTCTCTTCCCCAACATCCACACCCCCACACTGACACTGGATAATTCCCCTTTCCCCACCATCCACACCCCGACACTGACACTGGATAATTCCCCTTTTCCCACCATCCACACCCCCACACTGACACTGGATAATTCCCCTTTCCCCACCATCCACACCCCCACACTGAGACTGGATGATTACACCTTTCCCCACCATCCATACCCCGACACTGACACTGGATAATTACCATTTCCCCACCATCCACACCCCAACACTGACTCTGGATAATTCCCCTTGCCCCACCATCCACACCCCCACACTGACAGTGGAGAATTCCTCTTGTCCCACCATCCACACCCGCACGCTGACACTGGATAATTCCCATTTCCCACCATCCACACCCGACACTGACACTGGATAATTACACCTTTCCACACCATCCACACCCCCACACTGACACTGGATAATTCCCCTTTCCCCACCATCCACACCCTGACACTGAAACTGGATTATTCCCCTTTCCCCACCATCGACACACCCACACTGACACTGGATAATTACACCTTCCCCACCATCCACACCCCACACTGACACTGGATAATTCTCCTTTCCCCACCATCCACACCCCCACACTGACACTGGATAATTCCCCTTCCCCACTATCCACTCCACGACCCTGACACTGGATAATTCCCCTTTCCCCACCATCCACACCCCCACACTGACACTGGATGATTGCACCTTTCCCCACCATCCACACCCCAACACTGACTCTGGATAATTCCTCTTTCCCCACCATCCACACCCCCCACACTGACAATGGATAATTACACATTTCCCCACCATCCACACCCCACACTGACACTGGATAATTCTCCTTTCCTCACCATCCACACCCCCACACTCACACTGGATAATTCCCCTTCCCCACTATCCACTCCCCGACACTGACACTGGATAATTCCCCTTTCCCCACCATCCAGACCCCCACACTGACACTAGATGATTACACCTTTCCCCACCATCCACACCCCAACACTGACTCTGGATAATTCCTCTTTCCCCACCATCCACACCCCCACACTGACAGTGGATAATCCAGTTTCCCCACCATCTACACCCCCACACTGACACGGGATAATTCCCGTTTCCCCACGATCCACACCCCGACACTGACACTGGAAATTTTCCCTTCCCCAACATCCACACCCCCACACTGACACTGGATAATTCCTCTTTCCCCACCATCCACACCCCGACACTGACACTGGATAATTCCCCTTTTCCCACCATCCACACCCCCACACTGACACTGGATAATTCCCCTTACCCCACCATCCACACCCCCACACTGACACTGGATGATTACACCCTTCCCCACCATCCATACCCCGACACTGACACTGGATAATTACCCTTTCCCCACCATCCACACCCCAACACTGACTCTGGGTAATTCCTCTTTCCCCACCATCCACACCCCCACACTGACACTGGATAATCCACCTTCCCCACCATCCACACCCCACACTGACACTAGATATTCACATCTTTCCCCACCATCCACACCCCCACACTGACACTCGACATTGACACCTTTGCCCACCATCCACACCCCCACACTGACACTGGATAATTCCCCTTTCCCCACTATCCACACCCCCACACTGACACGGGATAATTCCCCTTTCCCCACGATCCACACCCCGACACTGACACTGGAAAATTTCCCTTCCCCACCATCCACACCCCGACACTGACACTGGATAATTCCCCTTTCCCCACCATCCACACCCTCACCCTGACACGGGATAATTCCCCTTTCACCACGATCCACACCCCGACACTGACACTGGAAAATTTCCCTTCCCCACCATCTACACCCCCACACTGACACTGGATAATTCCCCTTTTCCCACCATCCACACCCCCGCACTGACACTGGATAATTCCCCTTTCCCCACCATCCACACCCCCCACACTGACACTGGATAATTACACCTTTCCCCACCATCCACACCCCAAACTGACACTGGATAATTCTCCTTTCCCCACCATCCACACCCCCACAATGACACTGGATAATTCCCCTTCCCCACTATCCACTCCACGACACTGACACTGGATAATTTCCCTTTCCCCACCATCCACACCCCCACACTGACACTGGATGATTACACCTTTCCCCACCATCCACACCCCAACACTGACTCTGGATAATTCCTCTTTCCCCACCATCCACACCCCCACACTGACAGTGGATAATCCAGTTTCCCCACCATCCACACCCCCACACTGACACGGGATAATTCCCCTTTCCCCACGATCCACACCCCGACACTGACACTGGAAAATTTCTCTTCCCCAACATCCACACCCCCACACTGACACTAGATAATTCCCCTTTCCCCACCATCCACACCCCGACACTGACACTGGATAATTCCCCTTTTTCCACCATCCACACCCCCCACACTGACACTGGATAATTCCCCTTTCCCCACCATCCACACCCCCACACTGACACTGGATGATTACACCTTTCCCCACCATCCATACCCCGACACTGACACTGGATAATTACCATTTCCCCACCATCCACACCCCAACACTGACTCTGGATAATTCCCCTTGCCCCACCATCCACACCCCCA